>NW_005842603.1:620835-622778 GCF_000455745.1 Alligator sinensis
GGACAGGGTTAATCTCAAGCTGTAACTGAGAAAATAAAAACAAAGATGTTTATACTAACTAAAAATATAAGTGTCTGGGAATGCGGCCATGGAACTCTAGATGGGAGGGGGGGGAAAGGCGGAGGGAAAAAAGCTGGGGGTAAGAGGGGATGTTATAAGGAAAAAAGTTGGGGGGGGAATTAAGAGCACCCCTTGGAAGGCAGGATATTGGAAAAGATAACTCCCTGCAACAAGCAAGCAGAAAAGAAAGAAAGAAAGGAATAGAGACAGTAAGAAAAAAAAAGGCTATAAAGAAGTAACTTGCAGACAAAGAGACTGGAAGTACAGGGGGAGGGAACAGAGAGCAGAGAAAAAGAAGAAAAAACACTGTGAAATGCAAGAAAAGAATCAGAAAGTGAGCTAAACAGAAAAAGAGACTTTTAGACAGGTGGAAGTCAGAAAAGAAAAGAGATAGGAAGCCGGGGAGTCTTACACTCAGGATTGCCCCATACAGCTCCAAGCGAGCCTGGTCCGGTGCATCCAAAGTGGAAGGAAGGAAGGAAGGGAGGAAAGATATTATACAGCCTAATTCTCAAGGACAAGAAACTTTGCTATTAAAATTATGTATTTATTTTATTTAATTTTAAATCAGTTTTCCATAAACTGATGGAGATTAGCATTAATTATATCATATTCAATTACATTTATTTTTCAATCCATTCCACAGATAGCAGTTCCATCTTGCCCGGATGTTTTTTTTCCATTAGCCCAACTTGATTGGCTAACATCTGATTTTATCTTTGTGAAACTGTTGCCTTTAAAGCACAGCACCAAATACACATACATGTGCATGGTGGGGGGGTGTTTGGTGTGCATACACAGTTAGAATGTTTCTAGTTATAACATAGCTATAAAGAGCTACACCCTGCACAGAAGGGACCAAGTAGGGAAAAAAGTTGAAGGTGTATCTCTCTATGTGAGGGAGAAGTACACCTCCTTGGAGGCTGACATCGGCTCCAAAGAAGAGCGGCTTAAACTCCTCTGGATCAAACTATGTTGGGGGGAGGGGGGAAAGCACAGTGAGAGAGACCTAACTGTAGGTGTATACTACAGACCACCAAACCAGGGGGAAGAGCTCAATCTGGAGTTCTCTTGAGATCTGACAGAGGCTGCATGCACATGGTACGTGGTCGTCATGGGCAATTTCAATTACCCAGACATTGTTTGGGAGGAACATTCAGCTAAGTTGGATCAGTCATGTTGCTTCCTGATTTGTATCAAAGAGCTCAACCTGACTCAAAAAGTGCATGGGCCAACCAGAGGAATCTGCTCTTGTAGACTTGGTCTTGGCTAAAGGAGACGATCTGGTGACTGACTTGATTATAGAGGGTAGCCTGGGCAACAGTGACCACAAGACCATCACATTCATTGTCCATCAGACAAATCAGCTAACAGGGTTGAAGTTTTGGATTTCAAAAAAGTGAATTGCAACAGGCTTAGGGCAATAGTAGGGGAAATGCTGCAGGACCAGGGACCAAAGGTGAGAGGAGTGCATGAAGAATGGTCATTCCTCAAGGATATGAGCCTCGAAGCACAAAAGAAGTACGTTCCTATGTGGAGGAAAGGTAGCAGAAGGGCTGGTAAATCCTCTTGGATTAACAGTTATATCATGAAAAAGAAGGAGGCATACAAACAACGGAAGCTTTGGACAGTCCCCAAGGAGGACTATACAACAATGGCCAGCACTTGTAAGGAGAAGATTAGAAAGACTAGGGGCAACTGAATTTAAACTAGCACTGGACATCAAGGACAATGAGAAGTTCTTCTTTAGATATGTGGGGAACAGGAGGAAAACAAGTGGAATCATGGGATCATTGCTTAACACCTCAGGACAGCTGGTTACCGACACTCAGGAGAAAACTGAACTCCTGAATGACTACTTTGCTTTGGTATTTCACTGGACT
>NW_005842603.1:622809-628018 GCF_000455745.1 Alligator sinensis
GGGAAAGAGAACAATCCTTATGAAGACAGGCTGAGATCCATGGGACTCTTCAGCTAGGAGAACTGCAGGCTCAGGGGTAACTTGGTGGCAGCCTACAAATACATAAGGAGTGTGCATCAGGATCTGAAAGAATGCCTGCTCACCAGAACACCCCAAGGAATAAAAAGGTCCAATGGTCACAGACTCAAGGCCTGGAACAGATTCCCCCCAGAGGTGGTGCATGCACCTACTCTGGACACTTTTAAGAAACAGTTGGATGCTTATCTTGCCAGGATCCCTTGACCTTAGCTGACTTCCTGCTCCTTGGGCAGGGTGCTGGACCTAATGATCTTATGTGGTCCCTTCCAGCCCTAATGTCTATGAAATCTATGAAATCTACTAAATCTATTAAAATCATGCTAGATAAGGTTCAGAATGGGCATGGTAGGGAATGACTGCCTTCCTACTGTTGACATTGAGCTGGTGCATGATCAGATAGAAAAGTTAGACATTTATAAATCAGCAGGACCAGATGAACTTCATCCTAGAGTGCTGAAGGTGTTGGCTGAAGTCTTCATGGGACCTCTGGCTTAACTCTTCCAAATCTCATGGAACTTGGGGGAGGTTTCCGAAGACTGGAAGAGGGCCAATGTTGTGCCCATCTTCAAGAAGGGCAGGAGAGAGGACCCGGGCAGCTATAGTCCAATTAGCCTAAGTTCTATCCCAGGAAAAATCCTGGAGAAATTCATCAAGGAGTCTATGTATGATACGCTTGCAGAAGGTAGGATTCTGAATGACAGCCAGCATGGCTTCATCACAGGCAGGTCTTTGTTTTACCAATCTCATCTCTTTCTACAACCAGGAAACTCTCCACCTGGATAAGAGAGAGAAAGTCAACACTATATCTAGACTTCCAAAAGTCCTTTGATCTGGTATCCCATGATGTTCTCACAGGAAAACTGGAGGATTGTGGGCTTAACTGCTCGACAGTTAGGTGAGTAGGAAGCTGGCTATGAGGTAGGACCCAGAGAGTTCTAATGAATGGATTTGTGTCACTCTGTTGAGAAGTGGCCAGTGGTGTCCCCCAGGGGTCTGTGCTGGGTCCAGCACATTTCAACATCTTTATCAATTATTTGGATGTGGGTATGAATAGCTCACTGGTCAAATTTGTGGATGACATCAAGTTATGGGGGAGCATGGTCACACTTGAATACAGGCTGCAGATACAGGTAGACCTAGACAGGATGGCAAGTTATGCAGATCAGAACCAGATGAAGTTCAACATTGAGAAGTGTAAAGTGCTCCATCCGGGGATGAACAATTCCAAACATACTTATTGGCAATGTGTAGGGGGTGCACGTGGGTGCATATGCACCCCCTGCACACGGCAGTGCACCCCCTGCAAAAAGGCATTGTCGACACTGCCAGCAGTGTCTGAGGGCAGTCTATGATCGGCGCTGGCTGTCGCCACCACTACCGGCAGTGTCTGCGGTTAGTCACCAACCACCAGTCGGCACTTCCACCCTCCCCTCTCCCCCTGCTGCCAACAGAACTGCAGCTGCCTGTGGGAGCTCCCCAATTGCTGCCGCCATATTTCTGCTGCTGAGAGCACCACCACCACCTTCAGGAGCTCGCCATGCCCCCCCCAGCCTCCAGGGGCACATGGCATTCATGAACATACTTACAGATTTGGTGGTGCCAATTTGACTAGCACCATGACTGAAAGGGACCTGGGGGTAATAATAGCCCGTAGTATGAACATGAGCCAGCAATGCAACATGGTAGCCAGTAAAGCAAATAATACTCTGGCATGCATCAATCAATGCATTTCCAGCAAAACCAAGGAAGTGATTCTTCTGCTGTACTCAGCATTGGTAAGACCACAGCTGGAGTACTGAATCCAGTTCTGGGCGTCGCACTTCAACAAGGATGTGGAAAAGCATGAGAGAGTCCAGAGAAGAGCCACCTGTATGATCAGAGACTTGCAAGGCAAGCCATACGAGAAAAGGCTGAGGGACTTGGACCTCTTCAGCCTAAAAAAAAGAGAAGGGGACATGGTATCAGCTTACCACTGAACAACTGTTCACCAGGGTACCCTTAGGGAAAACCAGGAATAATGGCCACAAACTGCTGGAAGACCATTTCAGACTTAACACTAGGAAGAACTTCACCATTAGGGTGTCCAGACTGTGGAATAAACTCTCTCCAGTGGTGGTGCAATCACCTACCCTGGAAATCTTCACAAGGAGACTGGACAGTCACCTTGTTGGGGTCACCCTACCCCAGTTGTCTTTCTTAATTAGTGCAGGGGGCTGGACCTGATGATTTTGTGAGGTCCCTTCCAGCCTCTAACAATCTATGAATCTATGATAGCCCTCATATCAATGTTGTTAACAGCATAAATGGTAGCATGTTGTTTATGTGGACAGGGTTCAGTGAGAAGATAACTTGAGTCTTTTTTTTTTTTCTTGTATACACTCAGAATAGCAAAACAATGTTAGCAGACTAAAGTTTTAATAAAAAAGGCCTCCAGGGGAAAAGTTTTAATATACTAAGATCCAAGAAGTAGAATGTGTTTCAACTTTTCTTGGGGAAAACGAATCTTTTTCTTATCCTATCGTACTTACCATTCAGTACATAATGGGAACATATCATTTTAGTTGGTGTTACTATGACAGATCAAAGAACGATCATTATATACAAAGCAAAGTATCTGTTTCATGCACTTCTATCATACAACTTCATAACTATTTATATTTACAGTTTTACCTATTTATATCTTGGCATTCAAACATTTCAAAGCACACAAAAATAAAGTTTGTCAGTATAAAATATGAACAGATATATGGTAAATATGTTCTAGTAATATTTATTTTGAGAGAAAATAAGTTTGGAAAACTTCCTAAATAATACATTTATATCCTGACATATTTAAGAGTAATAAAGTAAATTGGAAGTAATAACCTCTTCTTTAATAGACTTTTTTTTGTAACAAACTTGTAACAGGTAGGGTCAAAATATGTGGTGAAGGTGATTTTCTTCCTAATACAAAACACACAGATGCATGCATGCATGTGCGCATGCACGCACACACACACACACACACACACACACACACACACACACATATGCTACTATCAGAGAAAGAACCAAAAAAATAGATAGAATATTTACCTTTGGGCTGAATTCAAGTGCTGAAAAGCTGTTGCTAATTACTTTTTTCCCCTCCCAAAGGAAAAAGAATACAAGAACTGTTCCTGTGTTAATTCATTGATTCTTATATAGTGGACCTCCTAGTAAAAGAGAATTGGCACTGGCAGTGCTTTCTTGTTGGCAAAATCAAATTAGTAAAATGCTGACATTCACTCAGTTATTTTTCTAGTCACAGAAATGATGAAGCATTTCTGAGTAAGAACGAAACTCTCATCACATATATTAGCATGACTGAGTAGTATCAACACAGTAGCAACAGCAGTAATTGAGTAGGAGACCTGCATCAAAATCCTGTTTTCCCACTGATCTAATAGATGTTCTTTTGCGAGTCACTTCACTTCTCTAGTAGTTTCCCCATCTGTAAAATGGGAATAATAACACTGACCTCCATGTCAAAGTATTTACAGATCCACTGATGAAAAGCACTACAGAAAAGAAAAGTGTAATATTATATAAGTAGTGTATTAATTTCATAATCACATTCAGTATAGAACAAGCTGCTGCTTGTTAGATTTCAGTAACAGGGTGCAAAATTCATCCCAGATATAACATTAGTAACTATAATGGTGATGCATGTGATCTCAGATAAATTTGGCTCAGTGCCTTGTGAAATTACTAAATGATTAAGTACTCATTGATGAGAGCGTTTCCTACCAATGACTGCTTTGATTGCTTTCATTTGGTTCATTTTAATTGCTTACTGGAACTAAGGAGATATATGCTTCCTTTAATTTTTTAATGTATTTTATATGTTCATAATAAATATAAAATATTTTTTACCAGATTCTGGACTTTAATTTACTACTGTGATAAGGAGAAACTCTACTGAACTTAGTGAAGTTCTCCAGATTCATATCAACTTAACTAAAAAAACAAACAAAAAATAGCTTAAAGACACTCTGGACATGTCTGTAGGCAGCCATCAATCCTATAGATCCTGGTGTACGCATACAAGTTCTAGTCAGGTGCTTGATGAATCCACTTGGGGATGAGAAGCCTAACTCAAGAGTGACACAGCTTATTACAAGTTTAACAGAGCCATATGTTGTCTGAAATAGAGTCCAACTTTACAGCATGCTGCTTCCTTTTTTTTTTTGCTTTGCTTCCATCCTCTGGACAAAGCTACTTCATGTTGAGCTGTACCCAGTACCAGATGTTCCCTCCAGCTTGGATGGGATTCTGCACACTCCTGACAGGATTCTACACTGAGGTTGAATGACTTCATTTCTTTTTTGCACATATCATCGTTCCGCAACAGAAAGTGACCCTGCTTTCTAGAAGCATCTTGAACCTCTCTGTACAAAATATTCTTGGAGATATGGTCTCCTCCCATTCTTCTGACATGGACAATCCATTGCAACCTCTTCTTCTTGATAGTGGTTTCTAATTGTGTCAGTCCTGCATGCTCAGAACCTCTGTTTTTGACATTTTGTCTTCCCACTTTATTTTCAGGATCTTGTGCAGGCATCCCACATGGAAGCTGTTCAGTCTCCTGATGTTCTGAACCATTAAGCAGGGAAGACAGCATGCAAGTCTTGTAGATTCACATCTTCACCTTAGTTGATAGCTTGTTATTATTCCATGAACATTTCTATAATAGCCAAGAATTCCTAGCTGCTTTTTCCAATTCTGTTTGTCAGTTCAGTCTGAAGGTCAAGATTCCTTCTGATCATAGAACTGAAATAGAAAAGGCTGTCGATGACATCCAGAGATTTACACTCTACAGTGATGTTAGGCATTGGTTCTTCCTCTCCTTGGTACATGATCACAGTCTTCTTGAGATTAATTATCAACCTGAAGCACTTGCATGACACACAAAATCTGCCCGAGATTTTGTGGGGAAGATTCACTGTGGGTAACCAAGGCTGCATCATCCATGAACAGGAATTTCTCAGAACCAACTCTTTCACCTTGGTTTTTCACTCTAAACCTTGAGATGTTGAACAAGCCTCCATCTATTTTGGTTTGAAGATAAATACCATCATTTCTGTCCATGAATGCATGAAGAAGCAGGAAT
>NW_005842603.1:628028-668556 GCF_000455745.1 Alligator sinensis
TGTTAAAGAGCACAGGGGCTAAGTCACACCCCTGTTTTATTCCACTATTGCTGTCAAAGGCATTTGATTTTTTTATTATCATACACTACAGTTGCCTTCATACTTTGATGTAATGAGCAAATTATTTTCAACAGTTTGGGGAGGACCATCCAATTTCTTCAAAACAGTAAAAAGGTCCTGTCAATTGGCCATATCTAAGGCCTTTGTCAGATCAATGAAGGCTATATGCAATGAAATTCATTTTTCTCTATACGTTTCTTGCAATTGTTTGACTGAAAATATATTAATAGAGTGTCCTGAGTGAAAACGGCATTGACTTTCAGAATAGATTCTTTCACCTACAGATTGCAGCCTAGAAGCACAATGTGAGTGATAACTTTTCCGATGATGTTCAACAGGGAGATACCTCTATAGTTGTCATAGTCATTTCTATCACCCTTGTTTTTGAATAATTGTACATTCCAAGCATCTTTGAAATCTTATGGTACCACTTGCAGTATAACTTCATAGAGCTTTTGAAGTATTGCATTGTTGGTACCTTTGTCAATTTCAGCAACAAACAGTAGTTGCTGGATACCTTGTTCCCAGGAATTGATTTAATGGCTTTCTACAAAGTTTCTAATGTAGGCCCATTATACAAATCCATTATAACGTCAACCTGTGCTAATCTTTCATGGTCTTCGTGTTTGGCCATGTCTACATGGTAACTTTACCATGCCTGGCAGGCACCCTCCAGCATATAGTGATGTTCTGGGCCAGATTTCCCTAAACCTAGAAGTATCTTGGCTCCACATGGCCAACTCTTTACAGGGCTGATGGTGCTAATTAGCCTGCATACATTCCCTGTGGACACAGATACATCACTTCTGTTGGTGAAGTGGTTCACCTGGTTCAGAGCTGCATGCTTAAGTATGCTGCTCCCAAGCATGGGAAGTTCATTACATGAACATGGCCTAAAAGATTTCTTGCTTCTCCCACCATCACTACAGCTTGATGAATGTATTAGGTTATGTAGCTTCCCATGGCTTACTTCAACTAATCTATTTCATTGTGTCTTGTCTAAAACAGGCACTGGATATAAGGAGAAATACTAGAGATAATGTAGGAAAAATAACCTTATTCTTCAGGTTTGGGCTGTATTATGCACGTAGATCAAACTCTTGCACCGTGTCCACATAAATGTGGATGTTTGGTTCCTTGGGGACAAATATCAGTGGGACACCTTGCATGCAGCAGGTTACCCCAAGTGGAGTAGGGGAGGCTGGCCCCAGCAGCCTTACCTGGGTTCCTGGGGGCCTTCTGGGGCTCCAGTGGCAATCCCGCCACACAGAGCCTTGCGGGCAGCCAGAGTGTGGCTCCACTCATCCAGGTTCCAGTTTTGAGTGAGGTGTGCTGTCCTTGCCTGTACTGGTTTGTTTTTTGGGCATGTCCCCACATGCGGGCACATAAGCTTCCAACAGCTCAAATAGCAGGCCTCAGCACATATGCCTGAATATGCACTTTGGTGTAGGGCAAATTGTACTACTTGGGGCAAACTGACCCTGCCCAGCTTCTCCCAGATCTTCAGCCAGGGGGAGACATCCCAGTCTGGGCCCAGAGTCTGCCACCCAGCTTAGAGCTGTGAATACCAGCTGGCTCTGCTGGGGAGGACCACACTCATCCTGCTGACCCCTGCTGCTTCCCTCTGCCCCTCTGCTGCCAATCCAGACATGACTGAGGGAGAGGATGACAATGAAGATACTGTCATCACCCCCTATATCTGCCGCCACACCTGGGCCTGGGCTACCAGTAAATAGCAGTGAGTGCATAGTCCTCCCCACCTGGGATAACAGACTTTGGGCTCAAACCTTCAAGATGTCAAGGGGCACATCCATGCATGTGGTAGCCCAGGTGGCCCCTAACATTGAGCATGAAGACATTGTGATGCACCCGGCCCTCCCCCGAGAGAAGCGTGTGGCCAACCCCGGGGAAGTGGTGGTCGAGTTTGGGGGCCTTGGGTTCCCCAACTGTGTTGGAGTGCTCTATAGTACCCACATCCCCATCCTCTGCCCACCTGAGGGAAAGTGGCAGTACATAAACAGCCATAGCACCTACTTAGTGGTGAATGAAGCGGTCATAGACCATTGAGTCCACTTCATTCACATTTATACCAGGTAAGCTGGGAAAGCCCATAATGCCAATATGCTATGCCACAAATAACTCCCAGGATTGATGAGCATTAGCACCAGGGATCCAAGACCTGATCACTGCGGATGTTGCCATCCCACCAGTGATTGTGGTGGATGCTGTATACCCGTCTCTGGATGCTCAGCAGCAGTGCTACAATGAGGCCCTCACCCGTTGCTGATGCCCAGTGTTTGGCTGGCTGAAGCGGTGCTTGTGGAGCCTCACCACCTACCTGGAGGCAGTGCTACAATACGTACCCCACATCATCACCATAACATGTGTCCTGTATAATGTGTGTGAGTCCTGGGGAGAAGTCTTTGAGCCCCAGTGGATAGAGGAAGCTTGCCATGTATCACAATGTATCCAGCAGCTACTGCAGCACAGCTGGCCAGTAAGGCAGTATTGCAGGCAAAGACCACCTCCTCTGGACTTGGCATGCAGAAGCCAGAGTTCAGAATACCGTCACTGCCCGCCTACTGACCCACCTCTCTGAATAAGGCACTGGGCCTCTCACCATGAGGCCACCTGCCCAGGGGCCTCTATCCCTGCCCACTGCCAAGATGGAAACAGCACAGGCAGTGTGGTCATGTTGAAAATGAGCAATTTTATTCCCCTTCCCACTCCCTAAAACTTCCCTAGCAACAGCAGTGCATGAACCCCACAGTACCCCATGCTATACACTCCACAACACCATTTACCCAGCCCTCCCATGCACAAACCCACCACGACCCCCAACCCAGAAAGCAAAGAAAATGGTGTAGATGTGTCCCAGAGAAATGAGAGAGGGTCCTGAGGGAAGAGGAAACTAAGGGGGAGAAGGTACAGGAACTCAGGGTTTGGCATCCCTGTGACCCTGACCCACACCTCTGGCCTGGGTCCAACCACCACATGTGTGGAATCCACAGCAATGTGGCCCAGGGTCTGGCTGCTCTGGGGTAGAGGGTGGGTGCTTCCCCTCAGGAGCAGCTGCCACAGGTTAGCTCGGGTCTGGGTGAGGGGAGATAGGATCCATGCACCTTGATGGCCATAGTGGGTCTGTGGGAAGTTCTGGAGTGTCAGCTATGAAATCAACCAGGCAACCTCCTCCCAGCTGGGCCCTGGGGCACAGGTGGTCATGGTGGGGCACATCAGCAGGAGCTGCTGGAGCAGAGATGGAGGCCACAAGTTGCTTGGTGACCCTGCATTCATGAGCTATGGTCCCAACAATGGAGGCCCAGAGTTGGCATGTCTCCTCCAAGCTCTGCAGGATCAGCTGCCACTGCACCTCAATCTGGGTGACTAGGCACTCCAGGGCCACCCTCCCAGCCCATATCTCCTCCATGGCCATATCAAGGTAATGGTGAAAGTAATAGGGCTCCTGCAGGACCTGGCTGCAGAAGTCCTGAGCCTCCTGGCACTGTACCCACTCCATCTAGAGTGCCTCCTCCTTCCAGCTCTCCTACTGGGTGCTCTGCTCCCTCTGCAGGCAGTGCATCCAGATGGCCCCAGGTGTCTGTGAGACTTGGTGGCTTGCTCCTGGGTTCAGGGCAGCAGTCTCTCCTCTAGAAGATGGGCTGCCTAGAGAGAAAGCAAATGGAGAGCCATCTTCAGTTCAAGCAACATGTCATGGGGTAAAAATAGCTTTGGTGAGGGTCCCCAGGGAGTAGCCTCACTCCTGGCACATGGCCAGGCAGATGGCCCTGAAGCCAGAGCCATGTAGTCCAGGAACCCTGACAAGGGCCACGGAGATCCTGGGATCTGGCCACCCCTCTCACTGTGCCTAGGTGGCCTGCTGACCATGGCCTTCACAGGGCCCGGCCTGGAGGGATACTCCTGGGGACAAGCATCACGGCCATCCTAGCCTGTGGTCCCAAGCTTCTCCGCCTACCAGGAAAGATCATAATTCCAAGAGGCCCAGGCCCTCAGGAAGTGGCCCTAGTGGTGCGGAGCTGGTGCCCCATGGGCTCATGGCTCAGGTGAAGCCTATACTTCCCCCCTGCCTCTCATGGCCAGAGCCAGCTCCATCCAGCAGGGGGAACTGGAAAAGTAGAGAGATTGTCCTGGCCCTGCTGAGAAGTAGCTCCCAGCACAGTTGATGATTGGGAGTCAGGAGAGGAGGGAGGGAGGAAGGTGAAGAGGGCCAAGGGAGAAGGGAGGGGCAGAGGGTTGGCAGAGAGAGGCTCCCAGTTCCTTATGCCCTGTGTCAGACTTACCAGGTCTTCATGACAGACAGACAGCTTGGCTGGGAGAGCTTGGATCCTGGGCCCAGGGCTGTGGGGGACAAGTGGAGCCAGACCAGGCCTCTGGTGGGGGTAAGACCTGGTGCCAAGGCTGCTGGAGTTTGCCCTCTGCTGACCTAGGTGACACCCCAGGTTGTTCCTCAGATTCCTCCCCACTCCCACTGCTGTCTTGCAAAAGACAGGAGACCTCTCACTTGGGGCTCCCTTCAGGCACAGCAGTGGAACTGACTGGCCTGTGGTGTCCACCCCTCACTGCTGTCACTTTCAACATGAGTGGGTGGTGATGGGCAGAAGGTCTGGAAGAGGGCCCTGCCTCCAGGGATTCCAGCTGGGTCTTTTGGCTGCCTGTCTCTGCCTCACACCCCACCCTGCTGCCACCCCTAGCCCATCACATACACCCATAGACCCTGTTGCCACATAGACCCCTTGTACCTGACAGGGTGTCAGTAGTGCTGAGATACTAGAGAGAGAGCACATGTGCAAGGGAAGAAAATGCAAGGCATTCCAATGTCCTTCCCAAGCTCACTGACATGTTTATAAAGTATAACAAAGTTAGTGAAGTCTCAGATTTCATTAACTTGTCCTCTTCTCTGCATTATGGATCTGCACAGTGGAAGCACACCCATTTCCCCTTGGGTACCAACTGTCTTCTGGTTGGTAGAGAACAATATGGCTTTGGTACTCCGTGGTATCTGGTGAAGGTAAAGACTTTGAGAAACTGTATCAAGGAAAATGCCACATTCTTTTTCCTCCTCCAAGGGTTCCCAGGGTTTAATTGATTTTTTTTTTCTCAATGGAATTGGGCTATCAATTTGGCCATGCCCATTTCAAGCAAACTATGTAGACTTCAAAGAAAATTTGATATAATCAAATCTTAGTTTAAAAGGTCAGGATTATGCACATAATTCTTTTGGGCTAATGAAAGTTTGGAATTCTCAAGCCTTTTTAATTTTTCACCTGAACTGATGCAGCAATTAGTGAACTTTACAGGAAAAATATGTTACAATTGTAGTCTATTGTACATGTTTTAAATGAAATTTCAGTAGATGTTTTTAAAGAAGCATTAAGAGACTGCAAAGATTTTTCTGCCAAGCAAACATTGTAAAATCATCTGAGAATTGCTCAGATGGAAAATAATTTAGTATATTAACAGCCAATCTACACTTGCCCAACTTTTTACTGTCTCAATAAATCAATGACAGCAGCGTGTAGGAGGATCTCACAGAAATGACTGCAATGTCATGCAGCCCCAAATATAATTACTTCAATTGAAAACTCCTTTGGTCCAAATGATAATTGACTTCATCTAATGATAATGGAACAGATAATCTTTTTCATTATATTTGTCTACCTTTTTATTTGGTAAGTTAAATGGAACAATTCACAGCAAAACAATCAGACAAGCTTTTAAAATGTCAATTTCCATTGAACCCCAAGGGTAATATACTATTAAAAGACAGGCAGATTTGGCATACCATATATAGTTAGATAAAATGACTTGGTAGTCAACAACATATTTACTACCACTAACAACTGTATTTAAAAAATTAAGGATTGACTTAATGATTTCTCTTTGGCATTTTAGTATCAACATGAAAGAAAGATGAACCTGAATTTGTAAATCCCATCACTAGGGCTTGACATTCTTATATACACAAGTTAAAAATAACTTTTGATACTGCTGTGTTGACTTCTTGGAACTCTTACCATTGCCAGTTTCCTTGGGTGAATCTAAGATTGTGGCAAGGGAGGTATACCCACATCCCTTTTGGGAGTGTGGTACATACACAATGAAGAGAGATCATTGTGCATGTACCATGCAGCTGAAGGGGATGTGGCTGCAGCCCCTTGATATCACTGAGCTCTCAGTAGCTCCAGCTGAAGGTCTACATGTGCTGTGAGCTCTGAGATCACTGGTTCAGGGGTAGCCTAGAGTTCCTTCTTTCAAGCAGCTCTAGAGCCTGCTGCTCTTCACTCTTCCTTTCCCTCTTTGCCCCCCCCCCCACTCCATCCCAAATTCAGAAGAAGTGAAAAGAGAAAACAGAGCTGCCTTCATTTCCTCTGATCTTGCACTGAAAATAATTAACTTATTTCACTAGGTGTTTTTGAAAAAGCTGCTTGAAGTGCTTTAAAGAGGTGATTGAAATCCAGGACTCTGAGCAGAGTCCATGCCAACCAGCACTGAGCAAAAAGTTCCCAGGAAATGCAGAGCGCCCAGCAGGAAATATGCTGAAGGAGTGATGAACTCTGTGCAAGCTATCAGTTTCATTAATAAAATGAAATCTTTACTCTCCACATTAGTCACATAGGGCATCTTTACAAGTGTGTGTGTGTGGGGGGGTGTCTTAATTAGAGTGGATCCAAGACCTGATCTAATTGAAGTGCCTGCAGCATATCATGTATTTGTGTCCTGCACTTCAAAATGGTGGGGGGGGAGCTTTAATTAAAGCTCATTCAATGAGTTTTAGTAAATCGCCTTTGCTGCCATTTTGAAGTGTGGGAATGCTGAATACACAAGAGGCAGAGGCTGCTGGAGTGTGCTAAGTAGCACACTCCAACTAATTAGCACACTCCAGCATGCTTAACTAATCAATTAATTGACGCTGCTCTGATGCACTGTAATTACTGCATGTTGGAGCATTATCCCTGCATATGTACAAGCACCCATAAACTACTATTATCTTATATAGATGATTTGCTTTCTATGAGTGTGTCTACATGTGCACACTTACTGCACTATAACCAAAACTACTGCACAGTATGGGTGTGCATCTACATGTGCATGCCCTACTGAGCAGTAAATATGGTGACTTATGTCACCTTGAGTGTAAATTTGGTACCTGCATCATGCAAGTGTCAAATTTATGCCTGATTAGTTACTGCACAGTAACACACATGTAGATGTGCTACTGCACAGTAACCCAGGGGACCTACCTGCTGAGCCTGCTTGGCCAGTAGGGGGCCAGCCTGATCCCAGCCCCAGGGCTCCTGGCTGTCCACCTCTCCTGGCTTCAACTCATGGCTAAAGTTAGTCCCAAGTGGTGGCAGCTGGCTCTGGCTTCAATTTTGGCACTAAAGTTAGTCCAAAGGGCTGGCAACCGTGTGGCTGGAGCTCCCCCCAGTGGCCACAGGTGCACATGGCAAGCTGCTCTGACCTAGAACTAAATTTAGTTCCAGGTCATCTGAGTTCCAGGTCACCTGCACATGTAAACGCTGGCCTATTCCTGTTTACTGTGTAGTAACCTAATGCGCAGTAAATTTAAGCTGGTGTAAATGCACACATAGACATGCCCTATATGTATTTTCTACATCTGCTCTACTTTATTAGCATATTTTTAATTGCTTTTTACTGAAGTAGAACTAAAAAACATAAGGTCATGTACTTCCTAAATCTCTGCAGTATATGACTGCCTTTCCAGACTGAAACAATCTCTCTACAAATATATTGATGAGATGCAGTATAGAAACATGGATTTTTTTAATGTAAACTGATCTTAAAACATCTTTATTTACCAAAAGGATGCAGTCTGCATGTGAATATTCATTCTCTTAGCATAATACTGTCACAGAAGTTTTGTGTGTTGTTGCCTTAGAAAAGTTCTCTTTTCAATAAAAAGCTTGAACCAGATCCTTTCACACACATATATGCATACAAGTGCATACACAATGACTTTGAGTTTTAGCAGTATGAAGCAGACATAATCCTGATGTACTGTAGAGGTCAGTCCAGCTGTTAGGTTATCACAGTTAGTTTTATTTTTTTTAAAAGAAAGTAAATTACACACTCAGGGTGTGTCTGAATGTGTGATTAATTCTCATGAATAAACTCTGGAGCTTATTGGTCAAGGCATTTTTGCTCCTGGGCACACCTCTTGAATATGCACCAGGGACCAAAAACCCCTGGAGCATATTGCTTCAGAGTTTATTTGTGTATAACATGTGGAGCCCAGTCAGAGCAGCCCAGCTGGCAGAGGGCCCTATGGGTCAGTTTGCCAGCCCGGAGCTTTTGTGACTGGGCTCCACATGCTGCAGAGACTGAGACAAGAGGGTACTTCAGCATGAGGCTAGCTGGCAGGTATCCCTCACACTGAAGCACCCTCATGCCCTAGCCAGTCCTGGGCTGCTCCAACCAGGCTCCACATGCTGTGGAGCAGCTTGCTTGGGCACAAAAATGCTTCAGTGTGGGCTGCCTGCCAGCTAGCCCTACACTGAAACACCCTGTGCCCCAGCCAGCTGGAGCAGCATCTACGTGTATGCTCCTGCACATGTAAAATACAAGTACTACCCTGCTGTGGAGTTTATTAGTTTCATGTGCCCTAATAGGGGTGCACATGTAGATACTAAGATGTTTATTGAGCAGTTAATTAGTCAACTGCACGCTAAACATCTTGTGTAGATGCACCCACACACACATTCACACACTTATGCATGACTACACATGCAAAACAAAACTGTGGTAAAATAATGTTATTAAAGTGAAAACAAAGGAAAACCACAGTTAAGATTACTTATGTTATCTTAATTTTGGTTCCTTGTGTATGTATTGTGATACTCATTTCTTATATGTTCATATATTATTTTTCTTCTAATACCCCTGCTTCCGTGCACAAGATGGACCTGTTCTACATATGAATTAGAGTTGCTAGTGAAGGAGATGGTTGTGAGTGGGGTACCACTCATTCACTTGTTGTAGAAGTGCCAGCTGAATGTTGGCTGAAAGTAGATCTCATCTCTATCTCTATTATAGAATTCCTCTGTGTGATGCTAAGAGTCACTTCAGCCGCAGTTTTTACAGATGGTCAGTAGCTGTGTGCTTCCTATTTTCTTGTCTCCTAAGTTTAGACATTGGAGGTACCAAAAAGATGCAGATACTTTTGACACTATTTTCTCAGTGCCTTATATCCTCATCTCGTATTATATTCAAAATGTTATTTTAAAGCACTGAGGTATGACCTCCAATCTAAGCCCATAAAGAAGTTAATAATTCTGTCTATATAGGAGAGCTTACACAGTATGCAGCAAACTGGCTCCAAACA
This sequence comes from Alligator sinensis, assembly GCF_000455745.1. NCBI lineage: Eukaryota > Metazoa > Chordata > Crocodylia > Alligatoridae > Alligator > Alligator sinensis. The sequence goes on from NW_005842603.1 coordinate 637,450, forward strand.
CTGAAAAATAAGACCACAAAATATTGAAGATCTGTTCAGTAATGAAGCATAGTTCATCCTGTACACAAAGAGAGGTGAGGCTGCTCTGGTATATATGATATATGTGCATACAGAATCATAGAAAGTTGGGGTTGGAAGAGACCTCAGGAGGTCACCCAGCCCAGTGGTTCTCAAACTTCTTTGTACCAGGACCCATTTGTAAACATTAATGGCCAGTCTTGACCCAGTGCCCTTCATTCCTGACCTGCTGCCTCCTGCCCCCAGGCCCCAGCCCCGCAGTGTGTGGGGTTGAGGGATGGGAAGGGGGAGTCCCAAGCAGCCCCTCACAGGCTAGAACTCTGCCAGCCTGCAAGGGAAAAGTCACAGTTTCCCATACTGTTCTCCTTTAAAGGAGAGTCCATTTGTAAAGTTTGTTGATCCATTTTTTTTAAGTTTGTTGATATATTCTCGCAACCCACTTTTGGGTTGCAACTCATGGGTTGAGGAATGCTGATTTAGTCCAACCCCCTGATCAAAGCAGGACCAACCCCAACTAGATCCTCCCAGGCAAAGATTTGTCTAGCTGGGTTTTGATAACCTCCAAGGATGGAGCTTCCACCACTTCTCCGGGAAACCTCTTCCAATCTTTTACTACCTTCCTAGTGAGAAAATTCTTCCTAATATCTAACCTAAACTTCCCTTGCTGCAACTTGAGACCATTTCTCCTTGTTCTGTCATATGCCACCACTGAGAACAATCTACCTCCATCCTCTTTTGAATGCCTTTTCAGGTAGTTGAAGGCTGCTATTAAGTCCTCTTTCAGTCTTCTCTTTTCTAAACTAAATAAGACCAGTTCCCACAGTCTTTCCTCATAAGTCATGTCTCTCAGCCCCCTCACCATTTTTCTTGTGCTCTGCTGGACTCTCTCCAATTTGTCCACCTCCTTTGTGTAGTACTGTGCCCAAACTGAATACAGTATTCCAGATGTGGCCTCACCAGTGCTGAATAGAGGAGAATAATCACTTCCCTTGACCTGCAAAAAACACCCCTACCAATGCAGCCCAGTATGCTGTTAGCCATCTTGACAACAAGAGCACACAAGAGCACGCTGCTGACTCATATTTAGCTTATTGTTTACTGTAACCCCCAGGTCCTTTTCAGCAGAGCTACTGCCCAGCCAGTCAGCCCCCAGCCAATACTGGGGCATGGGATTGTTCCAACCTAAATGCAGGACTTTGCACTTGTCTTTGTTGAACCTCATGAGATTCCTTTTGGCCCAATCCTCCAATTTATTTAGGTCACACTGAATTCCTAGCCCTACCCTCTGGCTATCTAATACTCCTCCCAGCTTGGTGTCATCTGCAAACTTGCCAAGGGTGCACTCTGTGCCATCTTTCAGGTTGCTAATGAAGACATTGAACAAAACAGGCCCCAGGACTGACCACTGGGGCACTCCACTTGATACTGGCTGCCAACTAGACATCAAGCCATTGATTACTACTCTCTGAGCCTGATGGTCCAGCCAGTTTCTATCCATATTACAGTCCATTCATCCAGCCCACACTTTCTTTTACTTCGCTAGCTTGCCTGGGAGAATGTTGTGGGAGACCATATCAAAAGCCTTGCTAAAATCAAGGTACACCACATCCACTGTTCTTCCCATATCCACACAGCCAGTCATCTCATCATAGAAGGCAAGCAGTTTGTTCAGGCATGACTTGCCCTTGGTGAATCCATAATGGCTGTTCCTAATCATCTTCTTCTCCAAGTGCTTATAAGTGGATTCCTTGAGGATCTGCTCCATGATTTTTCCAGGGACTGAGGTGAGACTGACTGGTCTGTAGATCCCTGGATCCACCTTCTTCCCTTTCTTAACTATGGGCACTATGTTTTCCCTTTTCAATCATCCAGGGCCTCTCCTGATCACCATGAGTTGTCAAAGATGATGGCCAATGGCTCAGCAATTACATCAGCCAACTCCCTCAGCACCCTCAGATGCATCCCATCCCGCCCCATGGACTTGTACACATCCAGCTTTTCTAAGTAGTCCCTAACCTCTTCTTTCATCAGTGAGGGCTGCTCACCTCCTCTCCAAACTGTGCTGCCCAGTGCAGTAGTCTGGCAGCTGAACTTGCCTATGAAGACTGAGGCAAGAAAGGCATTGAGCACTCCAGCTTTTTCTGCATCCTCTGTCACAAGGTCTCTGACATTCAGTAAGGGACCCACACTTTCTTTGATCCTCCTCTTGCTACTGACATACTTACAGAAACCTTTCTTGTTACATTTCACATTCTTTGCTAGCTGCAACTCCAATTGTGCTTTGGCCTTCCTGACTTCATCACTGCATGCCTGATCAATGTTTTTACATTCTTCCCAGTTATTTGTCCAAGTTTCTACTTCTTATAAGCTTCCTTTTTGTGATTTAGTTTACTGAAGAGTTCCCTGATAAGTTCTTCTGCCATACTTGCTACTCTTCTTGCACATCGAGATAGTTTGTTCCTGCACTCTCAGTAAGCTTCTTTAACATACAGCCAGCTCTCCTGGACTCCTCTCTCTCTCAGTCTGGATTCCCAGGGGATCCTGCCCAGGAGTTCCCTGATTGACACAAAGTCTGCTTTTCTGAATTTCAGTATCTTTATTCTGATTCTGCTGCTCTCCATCCTTCCTTTCCTTAGGAGCCTGAACTCTATCATCTTGCAGTCACTGCTGCCCAAGTTGCCATCCACTACTACATTCCCACCAATTCTTCTGTTTGTGAGCACCAGATCAAGAAAAGCATGTCTCCTAGTTGGCCATTCAAGAACTTGCACCAGGAAGTTGTCCCCAACACTCTTCAGAAACTTCCTGGATTGCCTGCACATTGCTGTTTTGCCCTTCCAGTCATGATGATTGAAGTCCTCCATGAGATCCAGGGCCAATGATTGGGAAAATTCTGCTAGCTGTTTGAAGAAAGTCTCATCCACCACTTCCTCCTGGTCTGGTGGTCTACAGCAGACTGCCACAATTACTTCACGCTTGGTGCTTTCCCCTCTTACCCTAACCCAGAGACTCTCAGCAGGCCTATCTCCAGCTTCATACTGGAGCTCTGAGCAATCATACAGCTCTTTTACATAAAGTGCAACTCCTCTTCCTCTTCTTCCCTGCCTGTCCTTCCTGAACAGTTTGTATCCATCCATGATAATGCTCCAGTTATGTGAGCTACACCAACAAGTCTCCCTGGGATAGCTTGTCATAGTTCCGTGATTGTGCAAGGACTTCCAATCCTTTCTGCTTGTTTCCCAGCCCCCAGACATTTGTGTATATGCTCCTGAGGTAGCTAGTTGAGTATCCTTATTTCTCAGGAAATATATGAGCACTTTCCCTGTTGCCCCCTCTTGCTTGCTCTTCCTCCTCATTTCCTGCTTCCCCACTTACCTCAGGGCTTTGGTCTCCATCCCACAGTGAGCCCAGTTACCCTCCTCACTAAGGTACCAATCCTGTCTGTGAAGATGCTCTTCCCTCTTTTCATCAGCTGGATCCCATCTCTTCCCAGCAGTCCTTCTTCTTGGAAGAACATCCCATGGTTTAAGAAGCCAAAGCCCTGCTGGCAATGCCACCTGCGCAGCCAGGTGTTCATCTGATCCTATGACCCCAGCTGACTTCCTGCCCTTTGGGCAGGGGGCTGGACTCGATGATCTTCCGAGGTCCCTTTCAGCCCCAATATCTATGAAATCTATGAAATCTATGAAATCTGCAGGATGCACCTGCTCCTGCCCAGGCCCTTGCCTTGACTGGAAGAATGAATGAGAACACAACCTGAGCCCCAGACACCCTCACCCTTGCACCCATGACCCTGTAGTCACTTCTGATACACTCATGGTCTCCTCAGCAATATCATTGGTGCCCACATGGTTGAGCAGCATAGGGTAGTAGTCAGAGGGCTGGATGAGCCTCAGTAGTCTCTCTGTGTCATCTCAGATCCAGGTTCCAGACAAGCAGTAGACCAGCTGAGACAACAGATCAGGTCAGCAAATGGCTCCCTCTGTCCCCCACAGAAGGGAGTCTGCAGGGGACCCTTATAATGTAAAAGCAGAGGAAAATTTAATTCTTGCATTTCCTAAATGTTGTGTGTTAATTTCACAATTTGATTACTGTTCTTTCTGTGGTGGGCCAGTAGGGGGCGCTCCTGCATTGAGCCGCCCACCTCCCTGCGCCCGACCACCTTCCAGGCTCCGAGTGCCTCCCTTGGGGTGCCTCACGTCCGGCCAACCCCTTCCCTGGAGCACACCCGCTAGCCTGGGGTTCCTGCTGCCACCATCCAAGGCTCTGGACTCAATTCTGGCTCTGCGCACCTTGGAGAACACAGGCCTGATCGTCCAATAGGTACTAGACCCAATATAAGCACTCGGGGCACTTCCCAAGTCAGGGGCTGATTAGGGAAGCCTCCCTTAGTCCGCAGACCTAAGGGGCCTCCTCGGCATAATTTAGACCCACCCCTCAATAAGTCTCCCACACCGGTCACAAAGGAGAACTTTATTGATTACAGGGGGTAGGACAGAAACAGGGTAAAAGGTAGAACAATATCAGAGGAATATCAGAGGAATCCCATAGAGCAAACCAGGGTGGCTGAGGTAGCCGTTTAAACACGCATCTGAATTACTGTAAGCTAAATATCTAATCGGATCTTGAGTAGCTTACTCACTCGCATCATCCAGAGGTAGTTGGAGTTTCCTCTGGAGGCAGGTCACTCTTGGAGCATGCGGTGATGAGGAGAGAGCCAGTTTCAGATTCACCTGGATGACCGCATGGCTAATGGCTCTCTTCTTCCTGGACCAGGCCCTTTTATCACCTCTCTGACCTCAGCAGCCCGGTCCAATCGAAGCTGCCAATACTGGCCACAAGCCGACCAATCTACCAAGCATCCCTGGCTACCTGGGCCCATGCGCAGGGCCGGCCCTTTCCCCCCTGCCCAGGTGACCAGAGTATCCGCCTCCCAGGCACCAGGCTTTTGTCATGTAGACAAGGTGGGAGATCCCCGCCCTGAGGGATTCAACACCAGCCTCTCAGGCTGGTGGAGACAGATCTCTGGAGAGGGGCACCGACCGTGGTATTTCTGCCACACTTTCTACATGGGGATTTTTTATGTAATAGATACCTAGAGAATGTTACAAATTAAAATTAATTAGAATGTACTAGGCTTAATTTTGAAAACATGAATTACTGTTGCAATAGACCTGATATTCTGTTGCTTTATGATCCTGCAATTAATTTGTTACACACAGATATTAATTAGTTGCACATAGATGGAATTTATGTATGCCTCAGTATTATAGCTGGAATTAGAATCAAAATGTATCATTAAGTTCACATAACATTTTTCTGCTAACATTTTACTGCTAGCATTTCTGAGTGGTGGATCAGAAAAGCTTATGAATCTTTGATTTGGTTAGTCTATAAGGTGTAATTCTACCTTGCATTCTGCCTAACATTTTTCAGTGTTACATACTCTGTTGAGTTTTAAACAATTAACAACAACATTTTCCATGCTAGATATCTGCCTCTGCCTGAATATTTTAGTCTTTGAAGCTTGCAATGATTTAATTTATTTTATAAAACTTGTATTTAGGCATGTGATGGTATGTATCCTTGATCTATGAGAAATTAATATTATACAGAAAAATAAAAAAATATTTTTAACACATTTAAAGAGAAAATTTATTGAAAAAACATTTCTGCTGAATTTCACTACAAAACATTATGACAGGTATTGAGCAACTGGTATGTTAACTCTGCTTGTAAAAATAACAAAACAGAACTAATAGGAATATGTCTGTTGGGCAATCAACAATACAGATAGTGCTCTAGCTAATGTATGACAGATGAATCACACGTCAGAGATATAGGGGTGATAAAGCTATATAGAGAAACGTACATACATCCAAATTCTATTACAATTGTAAGGCATTAAATTGCCATCTCTTTTCACTCTGCTCAATTTCTACAATTTATACATTGCCAAAATATTATCAAATCTACTTTTGTCCATTTTAGCCTTAGGTCACAAAAAGTAGCAAAGAGAAGAAGGATCCATCTGCCTTTTGCATTAACTTATACATTTTATTATGTCAGCCTTTTCAAAGGATTTCCATCCTGACTACAAATCTTGATGTGTGGAAGCACTTCAATCGAAAGGTTAGTGTTCGTTCATTCCTGTTTTTCTCTCCTCCATTTCATATGTTTCTTTACTGTAACACCATATTAGTGTTACTCAAGTGACATAGTGCAATCACAGGTTTTAGATTCTCTGTAAAGTTCACATCACAAAGAATATCTCAATAGTGCTGCCACCCAGGCCAACAATATTACGTAGAAATGTTGGGAAGCCTGGTAAAATCAGACAAGATAGAGGTTGCATATATCAAAACAGCTTTGTCATTCATGTTTAATCATAGAATGAGCACTGGGGCCCAGACACATAGTACTGTTTTCAAAGCAGTATCCCATACAGATCTATATTGTATAATTACTCTAAGAGCTTTTCTAGTAAATATAACCCTCAATATTCTGATCTAGATGTTATGATTGATAATAAAAGTTTCCCACTGCTTTTTATGGTACTTATAAGGTACTAATAACTAATTTGTAACAAGCCTTTGTTACGCCTTGCATAAATAAAATTCACATAATCATTTTTGGTCTTGCATTTTAACTGCTAAGTAATTTTATGGCATCAACTGTAGTAGAGGTAATGTTAGTGTTCAAATTCAGATGATTTTCTGTGTGTGAGTGGGCAAAGAGTATAACATATCTTGTTCTTAGATGCTCAACCTGGTTTTTTTCCCACCCACCTAATATCTGCTGTGATTATACCAATGCCCAGGCCTAAAACATATGAGTTCATGATTGTCTGTACAAGTCTCCCCTTTTACACCTTCTTTTTTCTACTGTTTGTCACATTCTTGCCAAATGTCATATCCAAATCTAGACTGTAAACTCTCTGAGGCAAGGTGCAAGACTTTGGAATCTTAGGCTGTGTGTAGACAAAACGAGAGGCGTAAGTGCACAACACTTTAAAGTGGGCTAAATGCTTTTGCACGGCTTTAATGGTGTCAGTGTTTCCCATGTCACCCCATATTGTGCATTGATTCCAGCCACTGTAGGAAATTTGGCAGCGTAATGCGCCTTAAATGACTTGGGGGAGTTTCAAGGACTTTTAGTTTGCTGCCCCTATGGCTGTGGAGCGAAGCACCAGGCTCCATGCAGAAAGCCCTGGAGGCAGCCTGGCAGCAGCCCAGGAAAGCAGGCTCTGCCCAAGAAAAGTGGCAAGCCTGATGTCTTTTTTTTTTCCCCCCTGGAGCCTGCCTGAGCTGCACAGGGGCCTGGTGCTTCCCTCTGCAGCTGTGGTGCCCCCCAGGACCACCTGAGTCAGGTGCCTTTGGGCAGGTACCACCTGGGGAGGGGGGTACCAGCCCCAGCCCCCTGGAACCCAGGGACCACTCCACCCACCGGCAACTTGCCCTCCCTTCCCCGCCAGAGGTGCAGGTAAGTCAGCAGGGCGTATGCATAACAGGGGGGTTTAATCAGCCCTAAATTGAAAGGTGTTTTTTAAAACCCACCACTTCAATTTAGAGTCCCTGTTTCATCTACACATGCCCTTAAGCTCACTTTTGGCAACATAAGGAATCAGGATCCACATATCTAGAATTCAATGCATTAAGATCCTGACAGGTCGTTCTTTAATGCCCTTATAGAAATACCAATGAAGAAACTGGGAAAACTCAAGCTGGCCACAATAGGAATTGACTCAATATGTAAGTTCTCAGATTCTACATCTCCCTGACCTTTGTCAAGTCAGGGGGCAGTGGTCAGATTCCCTTCATTACTTAAAAATTAACGTAACATTAATTATATTTAAGATTTTCTATGTTGGTTGTAGATGCATCTTCATTGGATTCCTAGGTAAATTCTCCATCCCTCTGCTGGAAATCCTTGCTGTGGACAGAAAAGTTTACTGCCAAATTAGCAATTCTCTTGTTCCCTTCATCTAAGTCAAAGCCATGCCATATAATATACTTACCTTTCAAAGGGGTCAGTAACAACCATTTTCTGATAGATTCAAATGAAGGTTTGAAAAATTAGAAGAAACTACAACAAAAATGCATTAAAGAAAGTAAAAACAATTCAAAAGTTTCAGGTTAAATTGCACTGCATCATAAATAACTTTCAGCACATTCCCATGGTCAGCATAGTTTTTGAGCGAGCTGAATTCTAATCTTTTTGCTAGCAAGTTTTAAGAGGCTCATTCAAGACCACAATGTCCATTCTTTGAATTTAGCTACAATTTTATTAAGACTGGTCTTATACTCCTTATACACTTATAGACTCTTATACTCCTCATACACTCAGGTAACATCTAAAGAAAACTACAGAGCAGACTCATATTTGGGCAAGATCCACAGGACTAAAGGCTAATTCAGTTCTGAACCTGGAGGAATGGAGTCCACCAGAACACATGCCATGTCTCCCTCAGCTAAGCCCCATGGACTGCCTTGGCAACAAATAGCAAACCTAAAAAAAAAACCCTATAGGAAATATTTACAGGAAAGGCACAAATCGTAGATTTTCATTTTATACATTAAACCAGAGATGCATATCACAAGCTTTCATAAGCAGTGGGCTTACTTCATCAGATGCTCTAAATGGGCTGCAGGAAGCAGACCTTCTAAATAGAAAGTAGTGATTACAATACAAAAGGATAGGGAAGTCAGGAGGAAAAAGGAGGCAGCAAGATTGGTAGGAGAGAGAAAAACACAGTAGTTCACCCACTGAGGGACATAGGGGTTATAACATCTGATTGAGGTAGTGGGCTAAGTCTTGGTTGAGGCCACACTTAATAAAATCTGGTCTGTGGATAACTCTTGTTCTGCAATTTCCCATTCAAGTTATTTTTTTTTAAGTTTTATTGTCTAAGAACAGCCACTGTGTGAGGACAGTAGCAAAATATCCAGGGTGGTTAAAGTGTTCTGACACAGGCTTATATGTTCTGGAACAGATGTCAGATTGTTCTTCATTCATTCTTACATGTAGGGATCACCCCATCTATCCAATACAGACAGCAGAGGAACACTATAAGCAGGTGATAGTGTATATGATATAGGTAGACATGCAGGTGAATGCAGGTAATTTGTGGAACAAGATAAGTGTCTAGCAAAAGATGCTAACTTTTCCTTAATATTAAAAACTTTAAAAAATATATCAGAAGCAGGGGACCAGAAAAAGAATCAGTGAGACCATTCGAGGACCAAGGTATTAAAGTTGCACTCAGGGATGATAAAGCCACATCTGAGAAGCTGAATTAATTATTTGCATCAGTTTTTACCACAGAAGATACTGGAGAAATTTCCATATCAGATCAATCCTTCTTAGTAGATAAGTCTGAAGATATGGACCACATTGATGTGGCAACAGAAGACGTTTAGAACAATCAATAAATTAAAGAATAATAAGTCACTGGAACAAAAGGCGACATTGCAGAACTGTTAGCAAAAGTATGTAATCATTCATTACAAATGGCCTCTGTGATAAGTGATATGGACTGGAGACTTGCCATCTTCAAAAAGGACTCCAGAGATGATCCTGTAAACTACAGAGCAGTGAGTCTCACTTCTATTCCTGGCAAGTCAGAAGAATCTATAATAAAATATAAAATCAGCAATCACATGGATGAATATGATCTCCTGAGGAAGAGACATCATGATTTTTGTAAAGGGAAATCTTTGCTTCAAAGATTTGCTGAAGTTATTTGAGGGTGTTAACATGCATGTGGACAAGGGGAATCTAGCTGACATAATATATTAGGATTTTCAAAAAGCTTTCAACACGGTCCCTCACCAAAGACTTAAAAAAAATTCATTGCTACAGGATTGGAAGGAAGATTTCTGTTTTTGGATGTAGAGCTGGTGAAAAGGTAGGAAACAAAGGACAGGGCTAAGTGGTCACTTTTCAGGAGGGAGGTCAAAAGTAGAGCTCTGCAGGGTTCTATGCCAGGCCCAAGTTTTTTCAAGATTTTCATCAATGATCAGGAAAGAGGGGTACACAGTGAAATATCCAAATTTGCAAATGATTCCAAATTATTTTGGTTAGTCAGGTCCAAGTCTGATGGAGAGAAGCCACAGAAAAATCTCACTAAATAAATAGGCAAAAAAAATTGCTGATGAATTTCAAAGTCAAGAAGTGCAAGTTAATGCATCAGAGGAAAAATGGTCTCAACTATATGTACACAATACTTGTTTCTGAGCTATATCCCTTCTTTTTTCATATCCTTGTGTGATAAAGTATTTAGCATAATTTGCAGATCTGCTGGAATCTGACAAGGCTGTACTTCTGTTGTGGCCTCAAAACTCTCACCCTCTGGGCTTCCAGCCTCTCACCCTAGTGCCCACACCACTGCAGAGGGGGCCTGAACTAACTATTATGCCTCAAGAAAGAGACCCTGGCGTCACTGTAGATAGTCCTCTAAAAATGTCAGCTCAATGTTCAGTGGCAACCAAAGAGAGTCAATAAAATGTTGGGAATCATTGAGAGGGGAATTGAAAACAAAATGAAGAGCATCATTATGTCATTATCCAAACCTAGGGTGGGCCCACATCTTGAATACTGTGTACAGTTTTGGTCTTCACATCTTAAAAAGGATTTAGTAGATTTAGAAAGCACAGAGAAGCACAAGCAAAATAATCCATATAGAACAGTTGCCATAACCACAGAGAAGGAAAAGCCTTGGATTCTTTAGTTTGGAAAGGAGATGCTTGAAGAGGGTTATGATAAATGTCTATGAAATCATGAAGTGTATGGACCAAGTAAACATGTAACTGTTGTTCACCAGGTCCCAGAAAAATAGAACTATGGGACACCCACTGAAATTAGTAGGAGACAGGTTTAAAATTCACAAGAGAAAGTAGTCTTACGCAATGTATAGTTAACTTGTGGAATTCATTGCCACAAGAGGTGGTAGAGGCAAATAGCATAGTCAGGGACAAAACTGGACTAGACCTATTCATAGCTGTTGAGCAGAACAAGGACATGCCACTTGTGGGCAGGGTGACACCTACTCCAGTCTGCCTGCCTTATTCCCGTACAGCAGCAGCGGTGCCTGCCTGGCCACCTGCCTGGTAAACCATGCCACTCCACCTCCGTGCCAGACTCTGACCTGGGACTTTGGACCAAATGGCCAGGACTGGCTTATGGAATCCAGAAGTGTCCCAGCCAAACCAGGATGTACGGTCATGCTATCTGTAAGGTGCAAATCTATCCTGCCTTCTGCCTGACTTCAGATTAACACAGCTAACTACCTTTTTCTGCTCATAGTTTTTAAAAACATATAACAAAATTCTCATTAAACATGATAATTCATAGCATAGACCAGTTCTCTGCAGGAGTAAAGATTCTGTTCCCCTTCACTTAGAAGGAGTTCGAGTTAGAACCATCAAGTATATTATGAATATAGGATATTTCTTATTCCCTAGGGTATCAAGGCCCTGGTCTTGACATGGGTAAGACACCAATCTAGCCTGTACAGCAGCTCTACTTGCCTGTCTAATATTGTTGAAGTCTTAATGATATTATTACAGTGTATGGGATTGATTTCAAATATTGTTATATCGAAACACCACTTTGACAAAAGAAAGCTTGATCTTAAACAGTTCAGTTCCAAATATATTAGATTTAAGCTTAGACAGAATCCAAGTTTTCACACAATTTCACTAAAGGAAACAATTTAAGAGAAGAATAAGTTCCCAGACAAGTTTCTTCATACTTTAAAACAAGAAAGCATTGCAATCCAATTTAAAAGAGTGAAAGCTTCTATAGGAGAAGACAGAGCATCATAGGTGCCAAACAAAATTCAATTTTGATCAATAAAGCATCAACATTTTCCGGATACAGCTCACCACCTTTATGTTTTTTGGCACTGATACCTTAGTAGTAAGTTGAAAGAGATGTACAGCTTGTATTTGAAAAGCCAATTTGAAAATATATAGAGAGGTAATAAAAAAAGACTTGCTAATCACTTCCTCATTTGTTGTAAATTTCATTATGCATTAATTCAGTGCACCAGGATTAAACATGCCACTGTAATTATATAGGCCATAATATATGCATGGCCACAAACTGTATGACTGGAATCATAAAAGGTAGTGACTGTATTATTTATTCCATATTCCTGCAGAAAAAAAACCAAAAAACGTTAAAGCACTCCTTCCAGTGTTTTGTTCAGCCTCATTTTAAGTGCCCTCAGATTTTTCATCTTTTCCCTTGGGCCCCTATTCCACTTCCACTGTTTGCCTCCCCCACCACCATCACACAAATCCCCTTACTTCAAATTCAGTAGTAGGAGTAAACAGGAGATGAGTGACAGTGGCATTAACCATCTGGATTCCAGAGCTGCATGAAAACAATGGCTTTGGCAGAAGCCTGCACCAAAAAGGTACAGAGAAGAGAAACCAAAATGATCTGGGAAATGGAGCTATTGCCATACCAAGAAAAATTAAAACTGTCATGACTCTTCAGTTTGGAAAGGAGAAAGCTGACGTGTGATAGGACAGATGTCTATAAAATCATGAAGGGCGTGGACCAAGTAATCAGGGAACTGGTATTCACCAAGTCCCAGAATACTAGAACTAGAAGGAACCCACTAAAATTAGTAGGTGGAAGGTTCAAAACTAAGAAGAGAAAGTATTCTTTTATGAAATGTGTAGTTAACTTGTGGAATTAATTGCCACAGGAGATAATAGAAGTAAATAGAACAGCCAGGTTCAAAAAGGCAATAGATAAATTCATGGATAAATATCTACCAGTGTTAATAGCTGTTGAACAGAACAGTTGGAGGCATTCTCTGGCATCCCACAAGCTATAATAATGGAAGCTAGGAAGGTTAATAAATAAATAGAGGATAGATAACTCTAGGTCTATCTAATGCAATGCTGTCCCTTTAAAGCATTCACTTCTGCCACTGTCAGAGAGGGGATACTGGGCTAGATGGATGATTGGTCTGACCCAGTATGGCACTACTTATGTTCTTAACCTGATGAGCTCAGGGATATCACTGGGAGTGCACCACAGCTCAATCTGACACTAGTACTGACATTTAAGCTAAATTTTAAAAATAGGAAAGTGGTATATTTCAGAACACTTGGAGTTTTGGATCAGGCCCTCAATTGAAAAAATCCATTCATGTACATTGACTTCAGTGAAGTTATGCCAAGCTACAACACTAGAGTTGTGCCAAGGTAAGGATCTAGTGTACTGTATTTAATATAGTTTCTTAGATGGAGCAATTATTGATTAAACAATATTTTCTTTATAATATAAATGTTGGCTGGTAATGTTTTTACTGGGTTTACTTTGACTGCTTCTCTTAATGATTTTACAGTATGTAAGAAGTATTTTTAGTGGAAGTAGCAGAATAAAAAGCAGGCACTTCTTTATACTATGTAATGCTAACGATAATTAGGAAGCCTAACAAAAACAATAAACGTGCTTCCTGATTTTAATTTTAAAAAATCCAGCCAGCAAAAGGCACTGTAAAAGTTATCTCAAAAGAATAACACATGCTAGGGGTACTGACACTTGAGTATTTTACAAAGTATGTTTGCTTGTTAGATCCTTATGTAAGTTTTTAGATAAAACTCGTAAATAACTGAAGGTCACTACTGTCATTTTTTTTATAACAGCTATTCAGAGCTTCTGTAATGAAAAACTCTGCAGTATATCAGGCAGGCAATGTGCTAGGGCAATCAGAAAAGTAACACTTACCATTTATATAACATATAGAAAACCTGATAAAAATTATTTTCAGTTCAGATAGAATTTAGATTCAAGTAAATAGTTGTACATGTCTAGTGGCTTACAGGTGAAACTTTTTTTATCTATTAATGTCACTTTAATGAACAGGCAGACAGAGTCCGTGAATAATGGTCACAATCAAAAATATCTTTATGCTTTACCAGCCCTGACCACCCTAAAAAGCAGTATTTTCCATCTAAGAAATAAAATCAACATCACATATCTGGGAATAAGCCACCTGGAAAAAAGAACACTCTGCTGTGTCTCATATCTTCCTTGCAACAGCTTCTCAGCAGAAATCAAACATCTTGAGGCACATATTTGATGAGACTGCTGTGACAAAGAACATTCTAACTGAGCATCTAAATGGACTATTCTGATTCACTATATGTTGTAAGAAATGAGCTAGATATAATCTTTCCAAGAGTCATGCTGCCTTGATAAAATTGCTTGCTTTCAAAAGTGTCTATGTATTTGACATTACACAATCCTACATTCTCTAGCCCTGATCCTGCAAATCTGATCTGTGCAGTGGATACCAGCTGCCTGTATGGAGTGCCATTGACTTCTATGAGACTTGTCAGAGATGTCAGGATTGCATATTTGAGGCCTTAGATCCTGATGTTATTAGACCAATATGCTTAACTTCATGACTTTCAACAGGACTATTTACAGTGTGTAAAAGTAAGCATATTTATAAATATTTGCACTGTGGGAGGACTTGGTTCTTGAAACCTTTAACACCAAGACTGTAGCTGCCTCTAGATTTACATAGCATCTGGAAAAAAGGGACCTCATAGCTTAGTCAGTCAAAAAAGGACCCTCAAGGATAATTTACTCCACTCCACTGCACATATGAAGGATGCACTGTTCCTAAACCATTCCAGAAGACACCCATCTGCCCTTTTTCTAAAAATCTCCAATGCAGAAGATTGCACAAATTCCCAGGGTAACTTGACCTGTTGTCCTATGTTTCTTACAGTTAGGAAACTTGGAGTTCATGAGATATACAATAATATAATTAATAAATAATAATAGTAATGAAGAAATAGAAATATACCAGCTGGCAATATTTTCATTTAAAAATGTTCTAGGTATAAAAGGAATTTGAGTTTATCAGCCTTATGTGCTCTACACAGTGGGGGTGAAGAGATTTTATGAATCATAGAATCATAAAGAAACCTACTTATTTATCTGAGAATTCTCTATAAGATTGTGGGATTCTCTTATCAGATTTGCTATACTTGTATTCTTACTCTATTCTATATATTTATACAGCACTTTTTATGATTAATGTCGACTTTAGGTGCTACAGGGCTAATGGCCCTTCTGTCATGATGTCTCCCTCTTCTGCTTTATAGGGGAAAAGGGGTTCTCTGTTAGCCCTTTTTAGCCCCTCCCAGATGAAAATATTTCGCTTGCCATGACGTTGATGTTTAATAATGATGTTTTTTTACTTCTGGGAGGATGTTCCACAAGAAAACAAACAGAAGAAATGTGCTCTCACCAGCACAGCATGGCAGCACTTGGCTATATAGAAATATGGGGCTCCACCATACCCTGCACCCCTTCCTTACCCCACCTTAACCCTGAGAATCTCTTCAGGGTACAACTTAGAGCTCAAGGAAAGTTAAGCAAAATAAGCATAAATAGTTCCTGGCCTTTTTCTGCAGCTTCAACAAAACTTCTTAATTCTTTGTTCTCTTTTCTTAATGTTGCTCAGTCTCGTTGTGTTTCTATCTTCCCCACCACAAGACTGTTAACTTCCCAGTATTCAGTTCCACCCCTTCTCTCTCTCTCCTTGGTTCAGGGTGGAGACTGTGCAAGTCTGCAAGACCCTTCCATGTGCAGCTGTCTCCCTATAGAGTATCCCTGGGTGTACCCCACCTCTCCCCATCTGGCTCTCTCTTTCTTCTTTCCAGCTGGCCTTCTCCAGGAATGTTTCTCCCTCTGCTTCCAGCTCTCCTCCTCCAGCTCCCAAATTGTGGGTCCAACTCGTCCCTCAGTGTCTCTTTCACTCTTTGTGACTCTGAGGGCTGGGGTTCTCTAAGCCTGCCCCCTCCCTCAGAGTCCTGCTTTCTCTCTCTGGCTTCAAGCAGAATCTTCCCCAGGATGCCCCACTCCTCCGTGTCTCTCTCTCTCTCTCCTCCCCCCAGCTTCAAACTGGGGATGTTTGGGCATACCCCACCCCTCTGCCTCCAACTCTCTTTCCCCAGATTTGAACCAGGGACTTGATCTGCCAGTTCCTCTTCCCACACTGTGCAGCCCCATCTCAAGCCAGCATGCACCCTAGACCTGAGGCTGCTGGTTATTCCTTTTTTCCTCCAAGGTAAGTATGAAGAGGGAGGGTTTGGGTCAGGGATTTGTTCTCCAGGTATTCCCCAGACCCAATACCTCTCCCTCACAATTAAAAATGAACATAGGGAAAAAGGGTTAACATTTCCTCCCCACTCCTTCTTTTGAGGCTGATTTTTGATGGCCTTATCTAGGCATATGTATATGAAGGATGAAAGCAGGGAGAAAGGTGGGGTGACTGATTTAATCTTTGTATATCCAGTATAATATCTAATAGGAATCGTATTCTAAGCCTGGATAAAAATACAAGTTCCCTCAAAATGGAAACTAAAAATTGTTGTATTCTTTTTTTACAACACAAACAGGAGAGCGCACTGCTCTAAAAAAAGAAGCCCATAAAATGTATTAATCATTACTGAGTAGAAGCTGCTCTGAATGAATAAAAATAAAACTAATAACTTTTTCAATTACCATGCCATATTATGAGATGTAAGTACTATTAGTGACATTTCATGAAATAATGTAAAACTAACATGAAAATAAAATAAACTCATGAGAGAAAATATCCAAATGAACTTTTATTTTTCCCAGAAGAGAGAGATTCCAAAATGAGCACAGTTACAGTTAAAAAACAAACAAACAAAAACCTGTGGGAATTTTGGTGACATGGACCAAAAAATTAAGGGAAATAGAAAGATGTCACTGATACAGGCTCCCCCTCCCCCCAGTAAAACATGTTTGGGAGGAAATTTTTGGATCAGGTGTAGAAGAAATTCAAGAAGACTCAAGTCACATTAAAGATAAGAACGACAGAAACAAATAAATGAGGTAAGATAAAGCTACAGAGTGGTTTTATAAGCTTTGCTGAAAGGTTCTCTTGACGAGGGAATACCCTCTGGGATTGTAAACTAGTACATTACATTAGTCTATGTGCATGTGAAGGGACTGCAATGGCATCTGTAATTCTATGGAAGGTGAGGGAGGGTGGAATACAGTTTCAGGATAATGGACTTCTTTCTGAGATTGCTGGGCACAAATTTCCATCCATGGTGTGATTTTTATGTCTGTTGATATTTACTGATACTTCCATTGTTAGCACAGCTACTGTATTGTCAATTATGGTCAAGACCTATACATTTTAATGGAAGCAAAATGGCTCATCTGAAGAAATTAAAGGCTTAATAATATCTATTTAATCCTATATAATGTTATTTTTAGGTATTACTAGAAAATATTTCTTTTGTATTTCTTTGGAATTTAATTTGCTAATCTCTCTTTTCTGTAGGGATCAGTAAATTAATATTAATATTAAGAACTGGTAGAAGAGCTATCATTCTCTAAGACACTTCCTCACATAGTGTCAAATGTCTACATGACTAAATTTCCTTCATGTCTATAATATTGTTGAGCTTTTGGGACAAAGGTTTGGGGCCCATAACATAACTTACTGCTTTCTTCAGTGAGGTAGTGGCTTGCCATGTCATCTTCATTAAGATCTCTTACTTCTGTGGTGCAAGTTAGGTAGCTGTTAGATATTAAAGGGCCCTAGTGGGCATACATTTATGACAAAATTAATGTGTTAATTGTACCATAAATTGCAATATGCCACATATTCAGTCAATAAATGGCATGATAGAATGGAAAACCAGCCACAATAATGTTCCATATATGGAACATGTGTGGAACATCTTTGTGGCAAATTTGTAGGGGCCTTAAACTGAATGTGTGACGTGTCCCAGACCTGGGACTGCTGTCAACCTGATGCTAACAATCAGTTGATTGTCAGCATTGACCAGGAAGAACCCCAGGTGACAAACCAGGTCCAGGGCTACCCCCATCCAGATCCCCAGGGACTGGGCTGGTGTCAATTCTACATCCCAAATCATTCGCTGAACATCAGGATTGGCTATCGGGTAGCCTCAAGGTCCTAACAAACATCTCCTGGCCAATCCACAGGATCAGGCTAGGGTCAGCCCCAGGTCCAAGTTTGGGTCTGGCAATTATGCAATTGGAATCTGAGGAATGTTATACTGCCATTCCAAACACTGTGTGTCCTGCCATGTACACCCATCTGTGCCAAAAGGAGCAAGATACGCAGCAATTTTGAGACTAAATGGGTGAAGTAGGCATTTCTCTTCAATATTTTTTTTTTTTGTCTATAAACAGAGTAGGCCAGCCAACTAACTACTTAGAACAAAGGATGGAGCCACCTGGCAGGCAGTAGAGGAGAAAGGGGAGTTAATGGAAATTTGATTCCCTCTTCAAAAACAGCAAAACAGAATCAGCTTTCTGGACATATTCTGTGAAAAGAGCCCTATTTCATAATTTCTGATAAAATTCTATGCATACCAAATAGGAAGTTGCAAATAAAATTACTGAGAGCTTTGCCTAGACAGGGCTTTAGCCCCAATAATGTATACATTATTCTATCTGAAAACATTATTCTATTTTACAGTAAGTACAAAGCTGAAGCAAGCAATAACTATTCTCTGAGACCACAGCAGCTGGACACAGTCAGTTCAAAGACATTTACAGTATGCTGGTGTTATACTCTTGATTGAAAGTCAAACAGTGTTTGATCCCTCCCACATGGATCAGTAACACTTTAAAGAAGAAAACAGTAACTGTGGTAGCTGTTACAGGAGGAAATGGAGAAACTAGAGCATGCATTACTAAGAGCTAGTTCTTATAAAATTTAGTTTTTATCATGTTATTTAGGGGCATATGAAAGTGTACCATGTTACAATTTTATCATTTTGTGGAAACTCATCAAAAATTCACTTAGAGGTCTTCTAGCCACAAAAGTCCCAGCATGGCCAAGACTTGACCTTAAGCCAATGACACTGGTATCATCAAAAAAAGAAACTTTAATGAAAATACTTAAGGTGGTATGCTTGTCACAGCCACTACTTCTCAGACAGTAAAAAGGACTTTTAATATTTTTCCTTTTACCTTTGAAAAAACATGGACTGAAAGATTACTTGAGAGATTACATCAACTCTGGCATTGCAATGGGCCTTGCACTTCAACCCACACCCATTTTAAGGCTCCTTTTTCACAAGTAAGGTTTTATAAATGAGAATGCCAATGTCACTGTGGACAATTTGCAAGAGCAAGATTCCTTACAGATTTGTATTTGTCTCTTATTGCAGCATTTAAAATGCAATTATTCTTCTGGTTAAATATAATTCAGTGCTTTCATATAGTTCTTATTCTAAGATAATATCAATATTGAT
Organism: Alligator sinensis; assembly: GCF_000455745.1. Taxonomy (NCBI): domain Eukaryota; kingdom Metazoa; phylum Chordata; order Crocodylia; family Alligatoridae; genus Alligator; species Alligator sinensis. The sequence goes on from NW_005842603.1 coordinate 656,778, forward strand.
TTGATATTTCTCATGATTGCTTCATAAAAAAGATAAATTAAAATACTTTGCACTACAATGTATTACACGAGTATATCTAAAATTGCTACTTTCACATTTGTTGTTGACACATTTTCATGTGACAAGAAAACCTTAGAAATACTCCTTATCTAACATGTAATATGCTAGAAGAACTAAGTCAAATACCATAAATGCCTTGTTATATCTAATGTTATTCTTCAGAGTTGAGATGAAATTATGCACAAGCTTCGTGATAGATATTTCATGTATTAATAGTCACTTAAGCACACAGAGCAAGGACTGCTTATGCTCTGCAAAGAAGGGGCTGCCTTTCTTCAGTGTCTGGCAAGCACTGAGCACACAGTGCATGCTACCACAGTTATAATGCACCTGAAAATGGCAATCTTCTGTTTTTAAAAATAGATGTCAATTAATTTTCATCCTCTAGTTTGTGTACAATTATGTTATTTGCATAAAAATATTACATCACACACATGTTTCTGAAACTCACAAATAAGCACATAAATGTATTAGTGATTTTAAAAATAAGATTTAGGGGTGTATCCTGAAAAAAAGCAGATTGTAAATTGGTCAAAGAATACTACTGGATTCTCAAATTTATTCAACTGATCTCTCACAAGCTAACTGATTGGGTTTTCCAATTCAATTAAAAACTGTATTCTATTTGAATGCCTTCATCACATTAGGCATCATCTTGAAGAAAGAAGAGAGGTCAAATCATCCCCCCTATCATAATACAATGAGTTAAGCAGCCAGTAGTTAACACATCAAAAAACTTAACTTTAAAATAAAAAGAAGTCTAGTATAATTTTAAAATGTGCCAATGTATAATGGATTAAACAATAGCAATTTAGGACCATTGATCAGGCTTCTGAGACAATGGGCATTATCTTAAAATAACAGGATAGTTCTGGAAAACATCACAGTAGGGGTTAATTCTAAATGGAATATAAATATCAATATGAATATATCTCTTCACTTCATGCTTATGTCAAAAGGCAGTAAAGGGAGGAAAGGACTTGGAAATTGTCCCATTTTTAAAAATGGTTGGAAATAGAAGAGTATTAGAAAACTCTTCAGGCTGAAGACAATGCTCCATAAAATACATATATACATATACATATACATAATACTTGCCTGAAAGTAGAAACTTTCTTCAAACAGCTAGTACAACTTTCCTGATCACAGGCCCTGGTACTCATGGGAGACTTCAATCACCCTGGCATCTTCTTGGAGAGCAATACAGCAGTGCACAGGCAATCCAGGAAATGTTTGGAGAAGGTTGGGGACAACTTCCTGGAGCAACTAGGGACTGTGCTCTTCTTGAGCTGCTGCTCAGAAAAATGGAAGAATTGGTGGGGAATATAGTAGTAGATAACAACTTGGGCAGCAGCAAACACAAGATGATTGAGTTCAGGATCCTGAGGAAAGGAAGGAAGGAGAGCAACAGAGTAAGTACCCTGGAATCCAGAAAAGCAGACTTCAGCTCATTCAAGGAACTGACTGGCAGGGTCCCCGGGGAGGCCAGTCTGATGGGGAAAGGAGTCCAGGAGAGCTGGCTGTACTTTAGAAACCATACTGATGGTGCAGGAACAAACCATCCCAATGGACAGGATGATTAGCATGGATGGACAAAGACCAGCTTGGCTTAATAGGAAACTCTTCAGGGAGTCAAAACACAAAAAGGAAGCTTACAAGAAGTGGAAACTTAGACAAACAACTAGGAAGGAGTATAAGAGCATTTCTCGGGTATACAGGGATTAAATCAGGCAGGCCGAAGCACAATTGAAGTTGGAGCTAGTAAAAGACATGACGGGTAACAAGAAGGGGTTCTATAAATACAGCAGCAACAAAAGGAGGATGTGGGACAGTGTGGGTACTTTACTAAATGAACAAGGCAACCTAGTGACACAGGACTTAGAAAAGGCTGAAGTATTCAATGCTTTTTTCATCTCAGTCTTCACAGGCCAAGTCAGCAAGCAGTCAACAGTGGCAGAGGAACTATTTATAATATGGACTATTTATAAATTCTGGATGTGTACAAGTCCACAGGGCTGGACCAGATACAACCGAGGGTGCTGAGGGAATTGGCCAATGTGATTGCAGAGCCACTGGCCATCATCACTGAAAATCCATGGCAACTGGGAGAAGTCCTGGATGACTGGAAAAGGGCACATAAAAGGTGCTTCCAGACAAGTGTGCACATGCCTGTTGCGGCCTCCAAAACCCATTTGAGATACCACAAGAGGCATGCTGAGAATGAAAAAACGTTCCCTGGATTTCCAAGTGTAAAAAAAAACCCTGTGGAAAAAAGCAGGGCAAGGCACAGTCTAGTACCATGCCCTGAGACAAGCTAGGACTGGGACCTCCAGAGAGACGTTCTGGTATCTGGCCAGAGCATCCCTGTGGTTCTTCTGTTGCCCCAGCGCACACTCTTAATGTGTGGGGTAAACAGAAGTGGGGCAAGGCTATAGTGTGACCCAGCCTGAGGTGCTGTCCCTGGTGAGCAGGGACAGGGGGTGGGGGGCCTGTGTGGTTTCTGGGTGTGTTTGTAGGGTGTGTGAGTGGGGGTTTGGGGAGCAGGGGGGTGTGCGGAGTGGAGAGAGTGTGTGCTGGGATGCACGGCCATGGGGCTCTGCCTACAAGTGGGCCACCTGAACCTCATAGAGCATAGGCCTGGCCTGACCCAGCCCAGCCCACCTAGCTAGCATGTGCCTTTGGACAGGAACCACAGGTCCTGGAACCAAACATCCCAGTCCTGTCCAAAGGCTCATTAGCGGGCGGTGCCAGGTCAGGCCCATTCTCCCTCCATAGACCATGGGTCAGGCAGTACTGCAGCTGGCACAGCCCCCTTGGCTACTGTTGCCAGTGCCGGGAGCTGTGCAGGGGGGGTGGCACCCCACCCTCAAACCCCACAACCCCCCCACACGCTCACTCACATACCCCATACCCCCTGTACCCCTCCATACCCACCTACACACCCTATGCTCCCCCACATGTCCCCACAAACCCCACACACCCCACATTCCCCCACATCCCCAACCCCCTCCTGCAAAACTTACCCCACTACAGCCACCCACACACCTCACATCTCCCCACAGACCCCACCCCCCTTCTGCAAACCCTACTTCCCCGCACACCTACCCACACACACCACATCCCCCACACCCCTACATCCCCTCACCCCCCCGAAAACCCTACACCACCTCCACACCACTCTCACTTACCCACCCACAACCCTCCATATCCCCCCACATCCTCCTACACTGCTTCCTACCCCCTTCCTGCAAACCTTATATCCCCACATCACACACCCAGCATGCCCCACTATCAGACAGGATGAGACCTGCTGTCAGGAGCTGTGGCTGCAGAGGCAACTGTTCCCATATCCTGGTTAGTGAAGGAGTCAGGGGGAGCTCTATTTTTTCTATGATAAGAAAACCAAAAACAAACATCAAAGCATATAGATATTTAGAATTTATTTTATTATGATGATAGAGACACTGATAGACCTCCAAATGTATTTAAAAAAATCAATAAAATATTGCCCAACTGATGTGTGTGTGTGTGTGTGTGTGTGTAGTGGTCTGTTTTAATTGTGGAAAAACATAGATTTGGGGGTACTTTAAAGAGTGAATTTGGGCTTTATTCTGGCAGAGAAACTGCAGTTTTTAAATAGGGAACAACAGGATTCTACTGGTGAGGCAAGTGGCAGGACCTAGGCAGAGGAGCCTGCTCAGGGCTGGCACCCAGGACCCAACTGGGGGGCAAATGAGGTGGCTGACCTCCTGGCCATTTGGAGCCAGGAAGATATGCTTTGACAGTTCAAAGCAGGTCACCACACCGAGATCATCTTCGGGGGGTGATAGCTGCCCAGATGGCAGGGCTGGGGCACACATGGCAGCAGTAACACACAAAAGCCAACTGTGCATGGCCCACTGGCAGCTGGTTCAGAGATGCAGACCCTGTCTGGGTCTTGCAGGCGCTCAGCCTTGGGGCTACAGGTGGCAGCAGGTCAAAGCCAGACAGCAGCCCCCCACTTCCAGACTGCTGCAGTGGGTAGAGGGTGCAGAGAACTCTAGGTTAGGGCTGCTTCAGCAGTCCAGCTGGCATGAGGAGCTAGTGTCCCCAGATGCCAAGCCCCAGAAGCTCCTGTCTATTTGTATCATTTGATTACCATGGGCACTAAAGCTGACCCAGCTAACTAGCATCTCCTACTGTATGGGGGCTAATGGATGAATGAAACAACAAAATTCTGGGGACAACAGAGGCAAAAAAAACAGGACAGGAGTGTCATGTGGGCCAAGTGATCAAAACATGAAAATGAGTGCTTCTGAGGGGGACACAAAGCAGAGCCCCTCCCTCCCCTCCAGCTGAACCCACTAGTCCTCAAAGGCATCCAAGGAGCCGGTGGACACCGCCCAGTGATACTCCACTCAGAGGTATGTGCAGACCAACGTGTATGTTTGGGCATGTGTGCTGAGGCAAAAATCCCTGGCACAAATTTGTGCCACTCTTATTTGAGTTTCTATAAGTGCTTGTGCCTGCATGTGTGGATATCTTTTAAGAAAGGGAAGGAGGATGCAGGGAACTACAGACTGGTCAGCCTCATCTCAGTCCCTGGAAAAATCATGGAGCAGATCCTCAAGGAATCCATTTCTGAACACCTGGAGAACAAGAAGGTGATTAGGAACAGTCAACATGGATTCACCAAGGGCAAGGCATGCCTGAACAAACAGCTTGCCTTCTATGAGGAGATGGCTGGCTCTATATGGTATACCTTGAATTTAGCAAAAGGAATCAGGTCTCATAGAAGAGGTGATATCTTTTATTAGAACTACTAGATATTTGTCTTTATTTGCAAGTTTACGGACACGGGCAGCCTTCATCAGGTACAGGAGCGAGCCAAGGTTGTAAAAGTTCTCCTAGATAGAAATGAAAATTCGTATTTCACAGGACAGCTGAAGGTGTGGTAAAATCTCCTGTTTGGAATAGTTCACTATGTGCAGATTAGACACAGAGAAAAGTTGGAATAGTCTATTTACCTCAAAATTGCCTTTTGATATGGTCCCCCACAACATTCTCACAAACAAGCTAAGGAAATATAGGGTTGGATGACTGGTAAGGTGGATAGAAAACTGGCTGGATCATTGGGCTCAGAGAATAGAAGCCAATGGCTCAATGGGGGGACTAATGGATACACAGACACAGGATTCAGTGAGACCTTCATATAAATTGAAGGATTGGACTAAAAGAAATTTCACGGGGTTCAATAAGGGTAAGAGCAAAGTCCTGCACTCAGAACCGAACAATCCCATGCACCAGTATCGGCTGGGGACCAACTGGTCAAGAAGTAATTCTTCAAAGAAGGACCTGGAGGTTACAGTGGACAAGAAGCTGAACATGAGCCAACAGTGTGCCCTTGTTGCCAAGAAGGCTAGCAGCATACTGGGATGCATTAGTAGAAGCATTGCCAGCAGATGAAGGGAAGTGACTATTCCCTTCTATTCAGCTCTGGTGAAGCCACATCTGGAGTACTCTCCAGTTTGGGCCCCCTACTACAGAAAGGAAGTAGACAGTTTAGAGGGCGTCCAGAGGAGGGCAATGAAAATGGTTAGAAGGCTGAGGCACATGACTGCTGAGGAAAGAAAGAGGGAATTTGGGTTATTTAATTTGGAGAAAAGAAGACTGAGGGGGAATTTAATAGCAGCCTTGAACTACCTGAATGATGGTTCAAAAGAGGATGAAGCTAGGCTCATCTCAGTGGTGACAGATAATAGAACAAGGAGCAGTTCCCTCAAGATGTTAAGTTAGTTATTAGAAAAAAACTCTCACACTACAAGGGTAGTAAAGCACTGGAACAGGTTACCAAGTGATGTGGAATCTCCATCCTTGGAGGTTTCTAAGACCCAGCTGCATATGCACCTCATATAAATTATAACATAACATGGCTCAGCAGAGCCCTGGCTTGCATGATATAGTTGGGGACAGTCCTGCTTTGAGCATGGGTTTGGAATATATGATTTCTGAGATCTCTTCCAACCCAAATTTTATATAATTCTATGTAATATTACACGATACATTAAATCTAATGTGTCATATATTTAACACAATATATATATTTTTAAACATCACATTTATTTCCTCTGCTATTGTAACATTTCAGGTACACTCCCAAATATGTTTCCCAATTAGAAGTTACACTTTACTGAACTATTACCTTCACAAAGTGATAATCAGGATAGAAATCAGACCACCTAATGCAGAAACTCTGTTTCTTTTACAACTAGGAACTTAAATAAGTCAGAAAGATGACTTTATAAGCAGCAGTCCTGTTCCTTTGGGATGGAGCTATTGCTGAGTCTTGAACTACTGCCCTGTTGAGTGGAACTGTGTATGACATACTTAAAGTGTTAGAAACAAATTCAGTTTCTACATTTGAAAATTGGGTTTATCAATATTTACCCTCTTTTTTAAATGCTTTGACAATGGATGTAAATTTTTATATGGGAGTAGGTATTATTTTCAGAGGGAGCATCTACTCATTCATTAATGTGCCAGTTACTGCGCATTAAGTTTAGTACTTGGATGACTAAATCAATGTGGAGTAGCTTGTGCTACTATGCAGTAGCACCAGCACATGGGTTCTTAGTGATTCTTACTGCACAGTAGCCTAATACTACTGCACAGAAGTGTATTAGCATGGTTTTTGCCTGGCACGCTACTAGGCAGTGTTATTTGGCTACTGCACAGTTAGCGTCTTATGTAGACATTCCTAGAAGGAATCCAAGTACTTTTAGAAACTTCTGATTTCAAACTTGGTTGCTTGTACTCACATATAGCAAGTTGTTGCACAGGGATTAATCCATTTGGAGTAGATTTGAACCCAGGACTAAACTAGTAGTTTAAATTTAATTTTAAGCTGCTATAAGAAATAGTATATTTAGGGGTTTACAGCATCTTCTCTAGGGATTTGTTCTAGTTTGGGACTTGAAACAACTTTATGTGTTTCTAATTTACTGTTAATTTTACAAGATAAAATTAAAAAATAATAGAATAGTAGGGTTATAGAGAACCTCAAGGATCATTCTAGTCCACCTCTTTATTAAGGCAGGATGGACAACCCTTAAATCCTGTAAAACACATATCCAGCATCTTGGAAGCCTCCAGTGAAAGAGTTTCTATACAACTTTCCTAAATAGCTTGTTCCATTGGTCTACTGTTCAGACAGAAGGTAGTCTTTTCTAAGATTTAAACTAAATCTGTGTTGCAGTTGTTTAAACCCATTGCTTCATGTGTTGTGCTCTGAAGCAAAAGAGAACTGTTTTTCCCCTTTTTCTTTATGGCAACCTTTCATATATTAGAAAATTGCTATCATGTCACCCCTACCCCTTAATCTGTTTTTTTGCCAAACCAAACAAACTTTCCTCTTTCATCTGTTCCTCATTTGGCTGGCATCCTAATCCATTAAATCATCTTTGGTGCTCACCTCTTGGTTATTCTCCTTCCTTAGATGTTGATGCCAGAACAGGAAGCAATATTCTACCTCAGACCTAAACGGCATGTAGTAGAATGGCGCAATAACCTCACAATTCTTACATACAGTACTCCTTTTAATCCAAACCAGAAATGAATTTGCTATTTTTGCAGTTGCATTATATTGATTACTTTATATTGAGTACAATACATCATACCGCTCTGCCTCTGTCCTGCCCTCCCATTCTGTATTTATTTGGTTATTCTTCCCTAAGTGTAGCAACCGTATATTTGTCTTTGTGAATTTTATTTGATTGTCTACAGCTCACTTCTCTAATCCTCCAAAACAGTTGCAGCCCATTCTGGTTTTACTTTATCTGCAAACTTGATCAAGAAACTCTCTGTTTTTTTTATGAAAGTGATTAATAAAAATGGTTAACAGCACCAGATCCACTGGATTCAGTGTATGGAGAAATTCCATAGAAAATTAAACCTAATCTTTGTTTATCATTGATATTTCTATCTTTCTTGGAACCATGATCATGTTTCATTACAAGACTATTCTCATCAGAAAAGTTACTTAGTACAGAACTTATTTTTTTCCTTTCTCTCTTCTGCAAGCCAAGGGCCCTAATCCTGGAAACATATATGTAAATGCTTAACTTTAGAGCATGTTAATACTGGGTGTACTAGATTCCAAGATAAGGTTTTTTTCTCCATTTAACACGGGAATAAAGCTGCTTGTCTTAGAATTAAATATGAAGTGGCAGTGGGAGAGGGAGAGGGAGGGGGCAGGCAGGAACTGTGGCTGTTGCTTTGGCCACAACTGCAGCTGCTGCTTACACCCCTCCCCCCACTCCCCTGCAGCCTTGGGCCTCATTACCTAACCCCCTGTTTCTCTCACTGCAGACCAGCACTCTCCACCACTTGTCTAAGGCTACAGAGACAGAGGAATCAGGGGGAAGGCACAGGAAGCAAGTTGGGTGGGGCAAGGGGAAGAGGTTAAGGTGGTTGACCCCCCCCCCGCCCCTGCTGCCCGGCCCCACTGTCTTCCCTACTGACTGCCCCCCACAGTTCCTGCTCCCCACTGCCCCCCTCCAAAACCTTTCCCCCACTTCTTCTGCCCTGCACTACTCTCTCCACCACCTGTCCACCCACTGCTTCCCCCACTACCTGCCTCCTACTGCCCTCTACTACCTGTACCACCACCTGGTCTCTACCAATTCCCCACCCTATGCCTCCTTACCACTGCTTTCCCTGCTGCAGCAGTGGAGGGGATGAATTTAAGATGATCCTCTAATAATTAGATTCTATACATGGAAAATTATAGCAAACTAGCCAATTGCCCATCAGGAATGACTGCAGGGGGTGAGGGCAGGTGGGGATGGAGCACTTCCACCCACCACCCTGAGCCATTGCTGCCTCCCAAGAGTGGGAGAGGGGAAGCTTGCCCCACAGTCACCTTCACCACCCTCGGCCAGCACCCCACGCCGCCACCACCATGTCCAGGGACCAGGGCTGGGGGGAGGCCAGGACAGAGGTGCTGGGGTGGGCCCCCCCTCTGTCCCCTCCATCACTGCTGCTGCCTCCAGGGAGCAGGGCTGATGGGGAGCAGTGTGAGGCCAGAGGCACTCGGCTGGACCCCCCCAATCTGTCTCGCTGTCCCCACCTTCATGGTGGTACTCCACTGCACTGTCAGTACCACCTCCTGTCCAAAATGCTCTTGGAGTACTCTGATTAGTTGTTTCAGTAACCAATCAGGGTGCTCCAAGAGTGTTGCAGACACAGACAGACAGATGGACCAAGCCCTTTATTATATTAGAATGTATACATTTTGCATGTATAAAATCTAATTATTGGGGGTCATCTTAAATTCAGGGTCATCTTAGGGTAAATTTATTGAAGGCAATTGACCTGGCTTTCTGTTTATTAAGCATGTGCAAAACTTTTGCAGGAACAAGGCCCAAGAAGATGACTCATTAAAAATACAAAGCTATTACTATGTAGCAAAACTCCCAGTTTTTCTTTTATTTAATTTATTTTAAAATGCATTCCCTCCCCTTCCCCAACCATTTATGACTTTTTCTCTCCCTCTCTATTCCCTATAGATAAGTATAAGTAAACTCTGACTTAGGATAAGCTTTAACATTTTTATTTTGGTAGCAAGTTTTTGTTTTTGGATATCCACTGTTTTATATTGTATTATTATACAACTATAGGCCCGTCAGTCTTACCTCAATCCTGGGGAAACTCTTTGAGAAGATCATCAAGGAGTACATCTGTGATGGGCCGGCATCGGGGATGATGCTCAAGGGCAACCAGCACAGTTTCATTAGAGGCAGGTCACGTCAGACCAACCTGACTGCCTTTTCCAAAAAGGTCACAAAAGCATTGGATGCAGGTGTTGCCATGGATGTAGTCTTTCTGGACTTCAGCAAGGCCGTTGACGCTGTCGACCACCCCATCCTCATTAAAAAACTAGGCGACTGTGGCATCGATGCCTACACAGTCAGATGGATTGGAAATTGGCTGAAGGGTCATACTCAGAGGGTGGTGGTGGATGGGTCATATTCAACCTGGGGGGAAGTGGGCAGCAGAGTCCCCCAAAGCTCGGTCCTTGGGCCCTCACTGTTCAATTTCTTTATCAGTGATTTGGACGATGGGGTGAAAAGCAACCTGTTTAAATTTGCTGATGATACCAAAATTTGGGGTGAGGTGGACATGCTAGTAGGGAGGGAAAGACTGCAGCAAGACCTGGATAGGTTGCAGGGGTGGGCTAACAAAAACAGGATGTGTTTCAATACTGACAAGTGCAGGGTGCTGCACTTGGGCAGTAGTAACCAGCAGCACAATTATAAGGTGGGAAACTCCCTTCTTGAGAGCACGGAGTCAGAAAGGGATCTTGGAGTCTTTATTGACTCCAAGATGAACATAGGCCGACAGTGCGAGGTCATGGTCGGCAGGGCTAACCGGACCTTATTGTGCATCCACAGGTGCATCTCAAGTAGGGCCAAGGAGGTGATCCTCCCCCTCTAAGCGACACTGGTCAGGCCACAGATGGAGTACTGTGTCCAGTTCTGGGCACTCCACTTCAAGAGGGATGTGGACAACATTGAGAGGGTCCAGAGGTGGGCCACCCACATGATCTGGGGACTGCAGGGCAGACCCTACAATGAGAGGTTACGGGACCTGAACCTGTTCAGCCTTCACAAGAGAAGGCTGAGGGGGGACCTGGTAACCATCTATAAACTCACTAGGGGGGACCAGAAGGGTTTGGGGGAGACCTTGTTTCCCCTAGCAACCCCCAGGATAATAGGAATAACGGCCACAAGTTGTTGGACAGTAGGTTTAGATTAGACTTCCATAAGAACTACTTCACAGTTAGGGCGGCTAGGATCTGGAACCAACTTCCAAGGGAAGTGGTGCTGGCTCCTACCCTGGGGGTCTTTAAGAAGCGGCTTGATGCCTACCTGGCTGGGGTAATTTGAGCCCAGTTTTCCTCCTCCCCAGGCAGAGGGTCAGACTTGAAGATCTACAAGGTCCCTTCTGACCCTACTTCTATGATTCTATGATTATTATTAGGTTTGTATTGAATCTTACTGTTGTATATTGTATTATTATTAATTTCATATTGATTTTTATTGTTTCATATGGATATTGTATGGTGTAGGCCTGTGTTTGTAAGTGAATCAAAGTCATGTCAAGTTTCCATTTTATATGTCAAGCCTCCATCTTGTGTCCTCTGCCTGGGCATCCCATGTTGCAACTGTGTAAGTCATGTACCCTTCCCATGTAAATTGGTTCCTGGATGAATGACAATGATTGGGAATGATTGAATACAATGGTAGCAGACCTCTACTGAATGGCCTGTAATGACTGGGCCATCACCTCGCATTGATTCATCCAGGAACCACAGACCTCACCCAGGAACAGAGACAAGAACCCAGCATTTGAAAGACAAAAGACCCTGCAGAACCCGCAACTCTACCTTTGTACCCCACCATTACAGACACCCAAAACTGCACATCCCTGCATGGAGCACACACGCTAAGTAAGCCAGGGGCTGACCCTTGCTTGGGCATGCCTCCTGTCACTGGGGTCACACAAGGTCTGCCCCTATAAAAAGAGGGAGTGAAGACAGACCTACTGGGACGCCCTCTCCATCTGGACCAGCACCATGCCATACAACCTGTGAACCCAGAGGTCCTGCTGGTGACCCCCCTCTGGACAACACCTACTGGACAAGGACCCCTTTCCAGCCTGGATAGGTAGCTATCACCCC
>NW_005842603.1:668609-700343 GCF_000455745.1 Alligator sinensis
TGTCACCATCTCCCCTGTTCAATAAAACCACTGTCATTTCCAACCCCGAGTTGGGTCATGTTTTACTGAATCCCAGTCCCTTCCCTACCTTTAATTCCAGCCTCATTCTCTCTTTCTCTCAGCTCCAGCCCCCACCCCACTCCACTAGTTTCCCGATCTCCTCTCAATTCCTACTGCCTTTTCCCTGTGACTTTCTGCTGCCTTTCTCTGCTTCCCTGCTGCCTTTCAGTCTCTTCTGCTGCTTTTCCTGTGATTTCCTGCAGTATGTCTCTCTGTTTTCAGGCTTCCCCCACACCTTCTGTAGTCCTCCCCGCCCCCACCCTTGTAGCTTCCCAGCTCCTCTTGGCTGTCCTGCAGTTTTCTCCAGCAGCTGGGGCCTTCCTCCCGGCTCCCGCAACCTTGCAACTTCTCTAGCTGCCCTGGAACCATCCTCTGGCTCCCCACACCCAGTGCCCCTCTTTAACACCCACACTTTCCCTTAGTCCCATTTTCCTTCTCCCCACCTACCTTTTCAGCTCCCCTGTAACTCTGGCTCCAGTCAAAGCCTCTCTGCCGGCATGCTTCCCTGTTCTGCAGGCTTTGGGTGTTGTCTTTTAATCAATTAAGATCAATTTACCTAAAGTTACCCCGAGCCTAAGTTCTTCAGCCCAGGCCCCTCTAGTCTACTGGTTCTAATCCCGGTCCCGGTGACTTTCACTCCCAGCAACTTTCACTGCCTACACTTCTACTTTCTTACCTTAACCTTTCCCCAGGTATCCCGAGTACACCAAGCACATACATACATACACATCACAACACCCAACTTAGGAACTCACCTGTGTGTATGTGTAGGTGGGTGGTATGTATGTGAATTAGTGAATACACATATATACACATATATAGATATCATTGTGTGTGTGTGGTATATGAATTAGTAATCCATGTATATGTATTGGATGTGCAGGTGTTGGTAACAGATTCTGTCTAAATTTGGTGTGTGTAGCATGTATGGGCTTAAACTGGTGATAGGTGTGCATGAACCTAGACTGGCTATTTCGCGTGTATCTGAATTTCTAGTGTGAGTGTGTATGTCTAGTAGGGGTGTATGCACCTAGTGAGTGTATGTGTGCTCAATTGATTTTTATGTGTGCATATGCAATTGTACACCACGCCCTCCTGTCTAACAGTGCAATATTGAGATCCTGAGCATTGGCCTGACCCCTCAGGGCAACAACTACATAAAATAAGTATAACTTAAGAACAATAAAATACCTTCCTGCTAGTAATCATTTGCTAAATATAGCATCTCAGAGCTTTATGGGATTATTCATACTTGACCTAATAATAAGAGTTTGCTTTTCATCCCTACTGACAATATGAGAATTTTGATCAGGTCCCAAATAGCTTTGTGGGCTCTGTTTTATAGATGCAGGTATTAATAATTCCTTGTTTTCAAGAAAATGTGTTAAATGGGCAAGGCTTGTAAGACAGCTAGGTTTGATTTAATCTTATTTTCTGCAGTAAATCATTTGACCTTCAGGTTCATTCCATCTTCTTCCTATTCCAGTGTTTGTTTGTTTTTTCTGTAGAAATTCAGGGGAAAATCTGTGTAATTTCAGCATATTTAACAGCTATGATAAAATGGAGCCAAATATATGAGCTTAAGATTCAGTATTTTAGTTAGAGATGAAGCTGAAATAATTTAATACCAGTCACAGAGGGAGGTATGGAACATTTGATATGAACATTATTATGGCTACTGGACCATGTTATTAAATATTTTAAGAGACAGGTTTTTTGGAATACCATTGACTATTTGATTGTAAAACACACCAAGAACTTTAATTTAACTACATTCCATGTGTTTGACCAAGACTTAAAAATGTTAACTGGAGTAACTAAATATGCAGCCTTCATATGAGTAGTATAGATGACTGATTTAAGTGCTGGGGGAAAAAAACAACAGATCAAACTGATTAAACTTCTGACCTCAAACAGAAAATGTATCAGGAATCCAAGGAGGCATAGGCATCTTTGGGCTGAGGGGGAAAAATGGTAGGATCCCTGATGGTTAACATTACAAAAAAGGGCCACCTCAAACTGAATCTATGTAAGCATAGTCATATGTGTCTTACTTAATTTCCCCAATGTGAAAAATACCCTTATTTGGATAGCCTGTTACCAGATATCATGCATAAGAAAAAATAATCTGTCAGTTAAAAAATATTGAAATAAAAATGCACTCCCAACTGTTTCAAAATGTTAGAACACACTGCATAATAAAGATACTTTGTACAACTCAACACTTCCACTATACTATCAGTGTCTCCAAAAACAACGTCATGGCAAAACATTTACACTCAATTAGCCCTCAAAGGATAATATAATACTTATTCTATTAACTAAGAGATTTTAATTTTCCAATACATTTAAAAATGGGCTTTTGGATCTTCCCACATCAGATTTTCAACGCTCCCATAAAAGAAAAACAATCTTATCATCATTGGAAAAGATCATACCACCAGGAGACTTCGATTACTTTCTCTTTTCCACATCATAATGAAACTGAATGTTGGCAACCACTAACAGGAAAAAAGAATGAACATACATTAAGAGGAGGGCATATATATTATATTACCCAGTCTTGAAAGGCGAGGTGAAATGAGACACTGAAAGCCTGTAATACTGAAATATACCTTATGTACAACAAACAAATGATTGTTTAGAAAAGCCCTAAGTACTCTACCCAGTGTCTTTATGTTATAAACATGAAGAGAGATTTTTTTTTTCTAATGGCAAGGCCTCAGTATCCAATCTTCCAAACAAAATCAATAGAATGCCACAGTAAGACTAAGGAATGTATAAATAGACCCCAATTAGTAAAGAAAAGCATTCAAGCCTACCATAATTATACTTCACATTCATCTAACCAATATGCATCACTCTTACAAGAGCTTTTTAAACAGCTAAATATTATCACCATTTTATATGTGAGGAAAAAGAGATATTGGTTTGCTAAAAACTGATTATAGTAGAGAAGAAAACTCCAGTCTCCTGCTTCAGAGTACTAAAGCATAACTACAATCATATCTAATTGGGTGTATCCTTCCCAAGACTTAATTTATGCTAGGAAAGCTTATTGTTGTTTACATCTGGCATGATTAAAGAACAATTATGTGATTCACTGATTTTATTTGCTATTTCTCTTATTCTCTTCATACACCCAGCTACCAGTTCAGTGTATCTCAACAAGTACTTCATAGTAAGGACAATAGTACTAAGAAAGAAAATGCATTGAAAAAGATGCTGCTATTTTGCCTAGCTTGATACAAATTATTTCCCTCCTATTGAAAAAGGCCACTGAACCATTATTCATTCTCCCCACTTTCCAAAGCACTGCTATCATAATTCTTCAGTATATAGATATGTGGTGAATTGTACCTTGCATTCTGAATGCCTGTTATTCTCTCTAATACACAGAAATCTGAATAATGTATGGCCCATTGATGCTGGTGATAAAACACTGATTTCAATGGGTCCAAGATCTCACAATTATTGATTATATATAAAAAAAGACTTTCAAAATATTTGTGGGATGGAATATGGGAATCATTAACTGGATAGGTATGGTGCTGCATCCACTCGCTGTGTCTATGTTCCTCAAACTGGAACACTTTTAAGCTCCATTTTTATGATTTACTTCTTGACCTCTCCATTGCAAAACAGTGAGAAATGGATGCTGATCTCCTATTAAGCACATGATTAACTTCTAATAGGAGAGATTCATAAAAAACAAAGCCTGTGGTGTTGAAGGGCATTGTAATTGAACACACTTAAGTGATGGCTTTTCCAGGAGGAAAGCAAACAAAAATTCAGCAGTACAGTAATGAATTTTGGAATGACCATGAGCTGCTAAATGAACACAGGTGGCTGTTTCCTCAAGAGAGCTATTTGTAATAGACTTTAAATTAACAAGAGGGAGGCATAAGCTTTAAATACTTTTGAAATCTCACAAGTGTGAAAGACTTCATACATCATAAGTGAAATAATAGAAGGTGATTAATAATTGTCCTTCACCTAAATGAGTTGCCAGATGCATTGACTCTCAGGTGTAAAAAAAAAAAATCTACAAAAACAAAGTATTCTCAATGCAAAAACTTGCTCATAATTGTTTTTGTTAACCCCTTACAAGCCTTGTTATTTAATATAAATAGCTCCTATAAAGGTTTCTTTAAACTGCAAACACAATTCTATGATCCTTCAAGAAATTTAGGAAAATTAGGTTTTGAAAGACAATCTAGTACACTAGTCTGTCCTATTCAATTCAGTTTATTTTAACTGGTGCACACTCAGAAACAGATACATATATAGGAGTTCCTGCATCATAGCTGAAATCAGTGAAAGAGCCACTTGCTAATTAAGAACAGTATCTGAGTAACTTGTCCAGCAATACACAGAAGCTGTGGTAAATATAGTGATGAAAATTGGAAACCAATTTTCTAGGATTCACCATTTCTAGCCACAAGACCATCCCTTCCATCCATCCAGTCCATGTATTCAAATAGACTTTCAACACATGATACAGAAATCCCACAGACAACAATCACACACACAACATGACCTTAATTCATTCTCACAGCACCATCCATCCTCTGCTTTAAGACAAGGGTCACATAGAAAAGTGTAAGTATGTGATTAATGCAATTAAAGACTATCATGAAAATAAGGGGGCTGAATGAAAGTTGAACCAAACACCTTCATTCAGGAGTTTGCTAACTTTTGATTGCTATACTCTGCAACCTTCAAAAAATGTTAGAAAAATGTTAACATAGTATCCATTGGTCTTAGTAGAAGTCTCTGAATACATCATAGTCTCCATATTGTAGGAAAAAACCCAGCAAGGGGTTTCCATAATACAGGGTGCATCTACATGAAATGCTTAACTGTGCAGGAGCATAGTTTACTGCATGGTAAGCATGCACATCTACACGTGTGCATGCTCACTGTACAGTAAAAAGCCGTAATCATGAGTAAATCTGATACCTGCAAATGCAGGTATCAGATTTACTCACAATTAGTTACTGCACACTAGCACACATGTACATGCCACCCAGGAGGAAATGTGCTCATCACAGGTCAGTCCTGCTACTAGG
This sequence comes from Alligator sinensis, assembly GCF_000455745.1. Taxonomy (NCBI): domain Eukaryota; kingdom Metazoa; phylum Chordata; order Crocodylia; family Alligatoridae; genus Alligator; species Alligator sinensis. Next base: position 673,742 of record NW_005842603.1, read on the forward strand.
GGCTGGCCTAAGGCTAGCCCCAGGACTCCAGGCTCAGAGCTTCTCCTGCCCCAGGGCTGGACTGTCTCTATGGCTGCCCCTGCCTCAGGCCTTTAAAAGTCTGGAGGCATTTTGAGCCCTGGGGCACACCGGCAGGGAGCCAGAGGGCACTCCAGGTCCATGTGTCCCCCTTGGCAGGCTACAGGCAAGCTGCCCCAGGCTGCCTGTACCCCAGAGCTGCTGCCTGGAACCAGAGTGCCACACAGCTGCCAGGCCCATGCCATCCAAGCCTGCAGGGCACTGCAGGCTCCAGCCAGGCCTGCCAGCCCCCAACACCACTGCAGGCAGCTTCTGGCTACTGGGGCCAGCTCCACTGGCAGCAGCCCACCCCCAGCAGCCTGCCCTGAGTTTGCAGGTGCTGTGGGGCATTGCCTCTGACAAGTGGCTATCAGTCCCTCACAAGAGCCCTATTCTGGGTGTCGCAAGCAGCTGCACAGGCCTGGAAGCACAGGGACAGCTGCACAGAGACCCACAGAGCTGGCACAGGATCCAAGATGGCCTTGTCATCACTGAGTCCATGCCCATGCTTGTGCCCACCATCCAGGGCCCCAAATGGTTGCAGGAAGAGACTGGTAACCTCCTGGCACTGTGAGGTGAGGCAGAAGTGCAGCACCAGTTCAAGTGGGGTAGGCACTCCAATGCCCATGTCTATGAGGGGCCATCAGGCCAGATGCAGGAGTGGGGGTACAACCAGTCAGCATGGCAGTGCTCCATAAACATTGAGGCCTTTCAGGCACAGTGGGTTGCTATCACCAACCATAAATGTTGGTCATGGAGTGCCTTTAAGTCTATGCCCTTTATGTGGCAACTGACAGACATCCTCATGGCCTGAAACCCAGGCCATAGCCATACTCTGTACAGCGGCATGGGTGGCTTGTCTGATCCCCCGCACCCCGGTATGGCACCCATGGTAACACATCAGCAGGGAAGGGCCCCATGGACATCCAGGAGCCTATCCCACCAAGCTCTCTGACTGTAACATCCACCAACAGCTCAGGGACCCCTGGCCAGCACCTGCCATGCCAGCTCCAAAGCCCCAGCCCCTGCCATGAAGCATGGCTGGCCATGACACTACCAGCCACCAGCTGCACCATCTCCTCCTGGGGGGGGAGGGGGCGTGTTGCTTCTGACTGGGCACCCACCCGCTACACTCTGCCACCCAAGGATACCACCCAAAGCCAAATACCATTGCCAACAGCTGTGACCACATGAAGCTGCCGGACACACCATTCCAGCCACGTGGTGAGCCCTGCACTAGAGGGAGGGTCAGGGAGATCCTTCCTGCCCTTGCCCCTGGCTTGCATCCCCTGCCCACCCCCACCCTACCCTAGCATGGGCAGTTCCTTGCCCCAGCTGTCCAGGGGTCCCATGCCCCTGGGTGGCAGTGCAGCAAAGCAGTTGGCCTGCGGTGGTGGGGGGGTGTAGTGGGGTCTGTAGGTGCTTGGCTTGCCCTCCCCTGTGAAAGAGACAGGGGAGGCAGGCTGCCTGTGGCCAGACCCAGAGGCCTGCCAGATGCAGGGGGAAAGCCAGGATGGGGGACTCAGCCAGTGGCTATCTTGGCCCAGACCTGCCTGACTGACTTACCATGGTTCCTGGGCACCTGTGTATGCCCGACCCCCAGTCAGAGGCTGGACACCACACAACCCCTGGTACAGAGCATCTAATGCCTGTATTGTTGCAAGCTCTCACAAACAGCTTTTTTCTTATGGCTTTACAGGGCTGCAGCTGCATGCAAGGGAAAGGACATACTTGGCAGCCAGGATGCAGCCTCAAGGTCACAGCCTCCCACAGCTAGCACCCTGTGGATGCACCAGCTCTGCCAGAGGAGGATCCTGGACAGGACCCTCCTCCTGGACTGCCTAGTCATGGCATCAAGGGGACCAGCTGGTGGATGTATGGGCCTGGTGGGCGGAGGACATAGCCCACCAATGAGGACATCTGGGACCAGTGCAAGAAGGCTCAGAACTAGGCAGACCAGGAGTTCCAGGTGCTGCTCCTGGCCCTTCAGCGTGAGCAGGTAGAGGTACTGTGGGAGCAAAATGGCATCCTGGCCTGTGCAGAGCAGGCCATGGACAATGACTGCCAGGTGCTGGACACTGTTCTAGCCCTGGCAGTTTCATAGTTTCATAGTTGGTAGGGTCGGAAGAGACCTGAGGAGATCATCTAGTCCAACCCCCTGCCATGGCAAGAAAGAGTATTGGGGTGAAACGAGCCTGGCCAGATGTTCATCCAGCCTTTTTTTAAAGACCCCCAGGGTAGGAGCCAGCACCACTTCTTTTGGAAGTTGGTTCCAGGTCCTAGCTGCCCTGACAGTGAAATAGCGCCTCCTAATGTCTAGTCTGAAAATACCCTCCACTAGTTTGTGTCCGTTGTTTCTTGTAACTCCTGGGAGTGCTTGGGGGAACAGGGACTCCCCCAATGCCTGCTGGTAGCCTGCCACTAGATCCCCTCTTAGCCTTCTCTTTTAGAGGATGAACAGGTTCAGGTCCCTCAGCAGCTCCTCGTAGGGCCTGGCCTGTTGCTGCCTGATCATGCAGGTGGCCCTCCTTTGGACCCTCTCCATATTGGCCACATCCCTTTTGAAGTGCGGTGCCCAGAACTTGACACAGTACTCCAGCTGCAGCCTGACCAGTGTCGCATAGAGGGGGAGGATCACCTCCTTGGACTGGCTTGAGATGCATCTGTGGATGCACGACAAGGTATGGTTGGCCTTCCTGACCATGTCCCCACTTTGTCGGCCCATGTTCATTGTGGCATCAATGATGACTCCAAGATCCTTTTCTGTCTCGACACTGGCGAGAAGGGAGTTCCCCAGCCTGTAGGTGTGCTGCTGGTTCTTCCTCCCCAGGTACATTTCCCTGCACTTGTCAGTGTTGAACCCCATCCTGTTCTCATTGGCCCACCCCTGTAACCTGTCTACATCTGCTTGCAGCCTGCTCCTTCCTACTAGCGTACCCACTTTACCCCATATCTTAGTGTCATCTGCGAATTTGAACAGAGTGCTTTCTACCCCCTCATCCAAGTCACCGATGAAGACGTTGAATAGTGTGGGCCCGAGGACCAACCCCTGGGGAACCCCACTGCCCATATCCTTCCAGTTCGAATAAGACTTGTCCACTACCACCACCTTCTGGGTGTGGCCCTCTGCCAGTTAGTGACCCATCTGACCGGGTAGGCATCAACACCACTGTCTCCTAGTTTCTTACTGAGAATGGGGTGAGAGACAGTGTCAAAGGCCTTCCTGAAGTCCAGAAAGACTATATCCACTGTGCACCTGCATCCAAGGACTTGGTGACCCAGTCATAGAAGGCCACCAGGTTGGTTTGACAAGACCTGCCCCTAATGAACACATGCTGGTTGCCCCTGAGCATAACCTCCACTGCTGGCCCTTCCTGGACATGTGCCAGGATAATTCTGTGGCGGGCGGGGGGGAGGGCTGTGGCCAGTAGCCGGAAACGACAGGCGGGTACTTTTGACCGATGGAGTGGAATTAGGCACGGATGCGTATTGGTTGCAACAAGGTTGTTTACTTACGCTACTGATGTGCGCAGCACAGGAAGAACTGGCTTAATTGCAGTTACAAACGAGTTACAAACATACCGAGAGAAACGTAGCAAGAGCCCTTGAAGCGAGAGGAGACGTTCCATAAACGAATTACCGAGTGCACAAGGAAGGGGATACGTTGGGCAGGTCAGTGACAGGGAGTCACTGGTGGGTGATCAGTCCGCCAGGTTTACTCCGAGAAACGTGCGGAGTTCTCCAACATGGGCGGAAACTGCTTTAACTTTTATATGGCTAGCGAGCCAATTGCTAGTCACCAAGTATGAATAATTTGGAACCGGCCAATGGTGGTGTGCGTGTCTGCATAAAGTTGGCGGGAACTTTTTCTAAGCTGTCACTGTACCGGGACTTTTATTGTGTCAATTACGAAGGCTTGGGGATTTTCCACTGTGGCGGGAAATTCCACTGTGGTGGGAAATTCCACTGTGCCATAGGCATTCAATTAATGGGTTCTGACAAATTCTTTTGAAAAGCTTCCCCAGGACTGAGGTAAGACTCATGGGCCTATAGTTTCCTGGGTCCTCCTTCCTCCCTTTTTTGAAGATGGGGACCACATTGGCCCGGCCCCTGACCCTCACCCCACCTGCCCTCTGGCAGTCACCTGCTACTCAGCAGGAGGCCCCCTTGGTCCTGGGAGGAGGTCCTGTGCTGCCTGCAGCAGCCAGGAGCCCCTGCTGTAGACCACACCTCAGGTCTGGCACCTCCCAGCCCCCCTGCCTGGGTCCAGCCCCTTTGCTCACCCTGGCTCCATGTAGGCCTGGAGCCATAGTTGCCTGCAATGTGGCCAGGACCACACATCAGCCCTGATGGGCCTGGACACCACCTGTCGGAGGGAGAGCCATTTGTGCCAGGGGAGCATCGGCCACTGTCTCCCCTGGGTCAACCTCCCATTCACCCCACTCACTGTGGTGTGAACATCCATAGGGGCATGGACAGAGGCCAGGGTGCTAGCAACCTGTCCCCAGGCTCTGAACCCTAGGCATCCCCAACTCATGGCCCCCCCCACTCCAGAATGGCACACAAAGGATATTGTACATAGTTTTCATGGGGAAGAAGTTTTTTTATTGTTGGGGAGGTCGGGTGCGTGATGAAAGGGCTCTGTTTGTTGGGAAGCAAGAAGGGTGGGGGGCTCTGTTTGTTGGGGGAGGAGTGAGGGGAGCTCTGTTTGTTGGAGGATGGGAGAGTGGGGCTTTGGTTGATGTGAAGGGAATAAAAACTTGTTTTTATGAGACGTGTCTTCAGTGAGCATGGTACTAGAGGTGGGCAGGAGACATGGGGGTCCATGGGCTGCATTGCAGGCAAGCTAGAGTGGGGAGTGCTGGTGGAGATGGTCAGCCCTAGTCCCCACTGGCAAATGCACAGCTCTCATGGGGCTCTGGCAGGGGGTGGGGGAGAGGGGCTTCACTGCCACCACAGGTGGCACTCCCACTGCCAGATTTCCTCCACATGCTGCACCTCCTATGCCCAGGCCTCATGGAAGAGCTCCCCCCAGGCCTCACAGATGCTATGCAGCACACAGACTGTGATGATGACCCAGGTGAGGTTGTGCTTAGTGAATTCAAGGTGGGTGATGAGTGTGCACCAGCATCCCTTGAGATAACCAAAGGAGGATTCTATCAGGGCATAGGTCCAGCCCAGGCAGAAGTCAAAGTGGGCCTGGTGGGGGTCCAGCTGTCTGGTGTAGGGTCACATGAGCCAAAGCAGGGGTGGGTAGGTGGGGTCCCTGATGAGAAGGAGCAGGACCACCATGGCAAACTGGTGCCACAGCAAATGCACGTGTATACATACCCACAGAAAGGGAAACAGGTACGGCAACATCATCAATAACAACTTGGCTCAGCTTCCCATTCTTCAGAAATTAAGTTAATGGAGGTTGGAAGGGCCTGACTCTTAGATTAAAATTTAATGGAATTTTAGCAGGAGGATTTTCACAGACATGAGAAGGAACATGGTGCCCTGAAGCAACAGTTCACTACACCATTTTTAGGACATTAGCTATTTTGTTTAGTTATTTCAACTGAGTAATTGTTTGAGTCACAGAGTTTTGAGTCACATGGGCATGGTTTCTCTCTCCTAGAATGACCAAATGTTTATAAACTATTTCCACCTTAAAGGTATTTTGTTTCAGGATTCCACAAATAAGAGCTATTTTTTGGCCCTTATTCATATAAAAAAAAACCCATTGCCTCATTCAGTTACTATGTGAATTAAGGATACATAAATATTAAATAAGGAGCGTGAGGGGGAAACTGAAAATTTAAAAAATGAGGTATGAACATGGTTGAAATAAGAAAATTCATAATATGCTTTTGAACTCCTATTTGTGGAATTGTGGGGAAAAAAATCCTTTCAAGTGGGAGTAGTTTGAAACATTTGGTTATCCTAAGTTCACGAGAATGAATCATTATTTTATGCTTTTTTGAGCTCCCTTAGAAAAAGCACAGAAGGCAGACATAGCAGAAGATACGACAGGTTCAAACTCAAGAGCAGAAATATCCCCAGGACATAGTAATAGCAGTAGATTTGGAAAATACATGTTTTCAAATGGCTGAAGTGACTATGTGTTGCTATCCTGACAGTCTTTGCAGGACCTTGTTTTTCAGGATATAATGTTTATATTTCTTAAGGAATAAAGGAAAATATAATTTTGATAAATACAATTGTACTCACTGGACACATCCAAGAACAACTCCAGTTTAATGCTGTCAACATAGTCACTTCAGAGTCCACCTCAGAAAGCCAGATGCTACTTTGGGAACAGAAAAAAAAAAAGAAAGAACAAAATCATAGTTTGACCCTGAGACCTGTGATTCAAACAGGCAAAGAACAACATAATATTCTGCACTGAATGAGCACCAACTCTAATTCAATTTTATTTTTTTCTTTTGTCTGAGTGGCCTTAAACCTATGGCAAAGTAGAAAGGGAAAATATATGCATAGTGTTTTTTTACATTTTTGATTGAAATAATTACACCTGTAGCATCTTTAAAATAGATCTCAGCATCACTGTGTTGCTTATTTTACTAAGAATAGTGTTACATTTTAAAATTTTACATAGGGGTGATGTGGTTAGGAGAAACATCCATATTAGTGAGTCCCTAGGACAGCCCTAAGAGGTATTTTTAGGGTTGTCCTAGGGACTTGCTAAGCTGAACATTTCCCCAGCCAATGTAAGCTCACAGAATCTTTTGAAAACTGCTCTTTTTCTAGCTTAAGGAACAGCTGGGAAAACAGAGAAACTCAAATCTGCACATAGAAGTGCCAATGACATTTTCACCAAAGCATCCAAACTAAAGTAGTGAAACCAGTTTATTTTGGTGTCGTTTAAAATATCATTAAAGGTTAGCACAAAATGCATAAGCATGGGCATAACTTTAAGCATAGGAGTAGTCTCAGTGACTTCAAAGCCCATGCAAGTACTTAACTATATATCTATATTCAAGGCTAAATTTGGTGAAATTATCCCACTTCAGGTGAAACTTTCATTGCAGTTTTTCCAAATATAGTGTTTGAGCTGGATCAGCTGAAATCCCATGGTTCCCTTGGCTACTGGAGCATAATTTATATGCTCAGAAAGATTATCAAAATGGCTTTGGACTTGTTTTCTCAGGTTTGAGTGGAAACGGACAGTAGAAAGTTGCTCTGCCCACTCTCAAATTGAAGTTCATGCCAGCCACCTGATTCATACCAAGACAGCAACACCCACAAAGGAAACTGGGACTTATTTGGGTCTAAAGCCTGTTGTACAAAACAAAGATTATGGGAGCCTATATAAGTTGGAAGATGCTTGTAAATATCTGAATAATATTTAGGCTTCCTAAAGGACTACTTCATTGTGGGACAGAAACCTTGATTACCTTCAAAAGCTCAATTGCAATGGAGCAACCTAACTGAAAAGCGCGTGCAGGAGACAGGATTTTATTCAGAGCTGACCTAAGCATGTGCAAATCCATTACCTACAGATGCTTTGTATACAGTCTCTTACTTCTATCTCTATTGTTTTCCAATAACTTTATTCTTAATAAAATAAATATTTCAAAATAGTATCTCAGTTAACTTCCCTTTAGAATCACAATTATACATTTTTATATACTCTTTTATACTCTTTTAGTCTTTTATACTCACTGGGCACATCTACACAAGACACTAAATACTCAATAGACGAATTCTACTGTGCATTAGCACAACAGGCAAAAAACATGCTAATATACAGTAGAATTAGTTCACTGCACATTAGTGTCACAAAAAAGTGTACACCAGCGCTACTGCACAGTAGTGCTGATTACAGCACATTTAGTACTTATTATTACAGGCACTAAACTTAATGCTCCATATTTATGGTACATTAATGAACATATAGATGTGCCCACTGGATATGATAATCGCATATAATACATCATCAAAGTTTGCAGAATAAGACTGCTTTGTTCTCTTTGTTTTAAAAAAATGTTCAAAACTAAAAATGTCACTTTTTTTTCCAAATGAACTACCTCAAATGAGTATAAGGTGAGGGTGTGCACTGTCTAAATACATATAGAGCTCAGGAATTGAGGATAAATACAGGAAAAATTATTGGGACAGTGGGGGTGGGGGAGAATGGGCAAGGTGAGGAGCTCATGTGCGTGGGCACACCTGTGCATCCCCTACACATCGCCACTGCTCATGTGTTTTATCCCAAATAGCTCAGTGATTCTGGAGAAAGCCAGATATCCAGGTTCTAGTACTTCCCCCAGTACCAGTTGGGATTTAAATCTGGATCTCTCTCTGTCTACCTAGCATAGCAGTTCTCCATTCAGAGTGAAGATTCTACAGGGGAACTTACCATACATGGTAGCAGTCCCCTTGTGGTACAGACAGAAGTGACAATTTTTGCCTGATCTGGCTCCTGAAAGGGCTTTGCAGTCATGACCAAACAAAATTGCATGGCTGCAAAGTGCTTCAAAAAGGCCTAATCACAAAAAATCTGAAACCTCATTGCATGAGGGTTCAGATGAAGACATTTCCAAACAGAACATCTGTAACTTGTTTCCACCTGCCTGCCAGCCTCCAAACTGTTTTCACAATGGGAGGGGGGAAGGGAGTGGAGGGAATTCAGGGTGGGGGGTTTTTAGCCCCTGTTGGACGGTGAGGGGGGAGTATATTGGAGCACCCCCCCCCCCCCCCTTTTGCTCCCAATCCCCCCCACCCTATGAAATTGGGGCCCCCCCCCCCCCGCCTTTTGGCTCCAATTCACCCACTCCATTCTCCAGCGCTGGCTGAGGATCTCCTAGAATGAGTTCCCTCTGCTCCCTTTCCCCCTCCCATTCTGAAAACAACAACAAGTTGGGAGCGGGGAGGGTCCATTACTATGGGAAACCCACTGCAGGCTCTCAGCCAGCAGCCAGATTCCTCTCCCCATCCTGGAGCAAACAGTGAACCTTTGTTTGATCTGGGATCCTTGCTTCCTGCAAAGCAGTCTCACTTACAGTGGGGAGCTGCATTTCTGTCTGCACCCTTAAAGACGTGGGATTTCTTTACACAGTCTGCCTTCTGCACTTGACCCAGCATAGCCCTGTATATGTCCACAGGGTGATGCGGATAAGCTAAATTATTATAGGGGAAGACTACTTGGCACCGTACCGATTTCCCTGCCCAATGTGCTTTGTGGAGATGGCAGCATTGATTCTGGTTCAACAGGCAGCCAACACAGTAGCGTGTGGCATGTTTTATGGTGTTGCTGTCAGCCAAAGGATGTCTGAACCCTCAATCTGTAGTGCTAAAAGTAATTGAGTTCTGTTAAACAGCATTTGAAGGTAGAAAGTTCTGATTTTGCATAACTGCAAGCATTGCTGCCATTCTATGGTGATTTCTGTTGCTGATTTGTTCTGACAGATTTGACTCAAGAGATTTCAGCATAAGGGTTTTCAAATCAGCACCTCTGATCAGCCTGTTCTTATGTAAATCTGAAAATTCAGCTTTTGAAGAGGATGAGTCAGTCGCAAATTGTGGACTTGATGGAAAGTATGCTAATCTAATTTTTTTTTTTTTTTTAATGAGCTTCCTTATTTTAAAAAGCATTCAGCTGGTATGTTTTTCTTTTTTCTCTCCCCCCATCTATTTCCAATAGAAGAATCACATGCTATTCAAATTCAAACAGGCTACAGTTCAAATTAACTGATTAGTGTAATAACAGCTACTTGAAAGTTCAGAGGTTTTTAAAACAAATGAAGTCTGACATGCTTGATCTGTGGTAGCTTAGGGACCTTATAAAGGGCAGTGAACTGTTTTTTCACCTCCCTGTAAGCTAAGGAAATGTCACCACTCACTATAGCATTCCAAATTTTCACCTCCCTGGGAAAGCAAACAAGCCCTTGAATTACCCCTGACTTTTGGAATGTACCAATCCATTCAATGGTCATTGCTTTTGCTTGTTGCCAAATGTGCAAATCCAAAAGAAGCTGTCTTTATTCTCTGCTGTGCTGCTCTGCCAAAGTAAAAAACTGGCCACAGGACTTGGGGCAGATGTGTTGTCCTCCAATGCCCTTTTTCATATAGCATAGGCCTCCTACTGTAATCCTACAAAACTATTCAGAAGTATGTTTGGTAAGTTTTTGCTGTAGGTGTTTTCCCTAGGCCAGAGTTATTTGAATAAATCATTCAAGCTCCTGTGACTTCAGTATACTAAATTCTAAATGGAAAGAATGAGTATTCCATGAACACGAAAGGTGACCAGTATTATGTCAACAGTATTCTCAAGCACCACTCTTAAGAATGCCCTCCCTACTTTCCCATTCCCGCTCCCTGCATGCAAAACCCTGAAATGACATAGTGAACCCACTCTACAGCCCTGCCAGCAGTCCCACACATGCCAGAGACAGAGTCTGAATGAACTGGCAGGGGATCCCACACAGCAACTTCACCACCATATTTCCAAATACAGTATACACTGAGCAGATATGTGTGGGTGAGAGTGGCACCTGAGAACACTCTCTAACCCATATAGACATACCCTTAAACTTTACCTTCCTGACAATCTGCCTCAGAAGCAATTGGCTTATGATGAATGAAAAGGAAAGTTTGGGCAGACGGGGCTACCTCTTCATTATCTTGACTCAGATGAGGAAAATTGTTAGTGACAATGATATATTAGGATTTTTCATTATTACTGGTTTGGTTAAGATGATGATGTCAGGTCATTATAACAATGCATAACAATATAATTGCTTTTCACAGATGGATCTACAAAAGTGTTTCTCATTACTAACTTTTGGGTCTCTTACACTATTTTATCAATTGATTTCCTGCTGGAATATGTAAATTGAGCATTCATTATGAAAACACTTATTGTGACAACACTCATATTAATTTTTTTACAAGAATATGCTTTAGCTAGTTAACTATTGTTCAGTTTTTGGCAGGCATTTAAGACTAGGTGGGTATTTAAGACTAGTGGGATCAGACTAAACCCAGTTAATATATAAATATATATGTATAAAAAAAAATTGGATGCCTGGAAAAGGAAGAAGCAAAATTGCCTCTCTTTATAACTAACTCATTATTTTCTCTGCTTCCACTCCTGTTGGACTAGGTCATTCTGTTCCCAATGAACATTCATTCCTAATAAAGGTTCGCTAGGGTTTGGTGTCTAGTATATTGATATCCTATGGACCCAAATTCTGTCTGTGGCCCTTGGCTTCTATCTAAAAGGGTAAGACAAACAAGTGACATTGAGCACTATCCTAACATTGACAACATTATCTTCCTGAGGTACTGAGGCTGTAAACAGGACTAGGGACAGACATTCGAAAAGCCTGAGCCTGAATTGATTCAATCTTTGCAGGATAGTCTAGGCTAAACAAGTTTGTAACTACACAGACATCCTCTCTGGACTAAAAAAATGCTGGCACATGCTTGCAGTGGCTCAGGCTGGAAGCTGGGGGGCACTAGAGCAGCCCTCCCTTCCCTTTTCAAGTGCTGAGCTGAGGGGTGTGTGGCCAAGCCCTGGCAGGATGCTCTTGATAACAAAGTATTGATCAGCTCTGTTATCAGCCTTTAGCACCCCATCCGAAAACAAAGCCTCACTCATTAGTTCAAGCTCTTCTTAAACAGATTTTTCCAAAGGAAAGAATGCAGGAACATTACCAGCTGACTTGTTGATTAGCTCCAAAAAGCCCCAAGCAGACACCGTGCTATCTACTTTACACAGGCATGTCTCAGCATTAGCTAGCATACCACATGATGGTTACAGTTCATGCTGTGGGAGAGAGGAGGAAGGGATCCTTGCTTAAGCAGTGAGTTGTGGGGGGGAGGGAGGGGGAAGGGAGAGGAAGGCACAGGGCAAGCCAGCAGACCCTGCTGTGCCTGCAAGTCTCTGCTGGAGCTCCAGCCAAGGAGTAGAGGGGAGGGGCCAGTCCTGCTGTAGAGCAGAGAGCCCCACCCAGCCCAGAGAGCATGCCAGGCTGCTGGGGGAATCTGGTTTAACTTAAAACAGCAAGGGGTCCAGGACACAAATTGCACAACCTGATTTGACCCAAATCAGTTAAGTCTGATGCTACATTCAACCAAGTTTATCTCGAATTGGTTTCAGCCATTTTCAAACTGGTTTATGTGTACTGAATGTCTGTTCTGTTACAGGTTTAAACTAGTTGCTGATCACTGAAAGCAGTTGATGTGTAATGTCTGTCCCCAGCCCAAATGTCTTATTTTAGGCAGTCTTGACTGTCCTCAGTTTTAATCAAAATACAAGCAGCATAGTTATTTATACAAGTAGCCCTTCCAAGCTGAATTGCTGCCAGGCTCTAACAGGAATGATTAACCATTGACTTAAATGACCTGCAGTTTCTACAAAGGTACAGGGGAAAAGTGTTAGCATACTTCACAGGTACTTGAAATGAGACAATACACTTGTATTTCTGTAGAATCCGAAGACAAAAGGCTTTCTTCTGGGAGAAATCAGTTTATAATCCAAGAAGTTTTACTTCTGTGTTTTGATTTTTTCTGGCTTGACTCCTGTCTACCTCCTACCGCATGCTGAGGTGGTCTTTATTTTATAATGTAAGATAGGCAGTTTTGGGAAAAGACATTTGATAATTAAACCTGAGGTTTAAAAAAACAAGTACCTAAGGGGATATTAGGAAAAACTTTATTGCCATGCAGCAACCTACCTATCTAGATACAGAGGGTATGCAATTTCTATCATTGTATGTGTTTAGGGGCAGGTTAAGCAGACATTTGCCTGGAATGTCTTAGCCAGGGATGATTCATCCTGAAGCAGACCTCCTGAAGTCCATCTTCTCTATCCCCGCTCTTCTATGTTTCTGTTACCTGACCTTGAAAAGTACCAAGCCTTTGTGGAAATGAGCCCAATTATTTAGGATTCTAAACAAAGACAAATTCATTTGCCTTTAGCTTCCTGTATTGTGAATATCTTGACCAATGTATATATTAAAAATAACTAACCTCTACCTACCAATTTCTCCTAGTTCATGAGCACTGTAGAATTTAATGGGGGGAGGGGACATAGATTACATTTCTAAACACTTCATTGAACAAATGATAACAGCAACTATTAATATAATTTATTTTGACTGCTGGAGGAAAGGACTGTAATAAACATCCAAAAGATAGACATTGTTAATCTGAGGGACTGTTTTATGCAATGAATGATGAAAATTATGTTAGAGAGGCAGTGAGATGCAATGTGATAATCTCACTCCTTGCTTTCCCTTCCCCACCTCCCCAAATAGTAAAAAAGACAAAATTATTATATTATGCTATTGATGGATAAATGAACAATCTCTACTAGTGTCCTTTATTCTTCGTTTCCTTCATTTGGACCAACTATAAACTACTGTAGATACTTCTGCCCCTCTGTCAGCCATGTGATGTATATCAAGCCCCATGACTAAATGCTACCATTTGGACAAACCTTCCTGGAGGCAGGAACCTTTATTTTTTTTCACCTAGCATAATTATCATTTGAATTTTAAGCTATAAGGCATTTATTTTCTAGGATATATAGCCTGCTGGAAAATTAAGGTAAAGCAGCTAGGAAGTGCCTTAAATCCAAAGCACTGGATTTAAATATTGGTACAATCTAGACAGGTAAGGTTATATAAGTAAAATAAAATAGGAGTAATATAGATAATCCAAGAGAGTAATTGTAGCATACATTTTGATATGCAATGTTAATTTTTCAGTATCTCTCCAGTATTTATTTTGGTCAGAATAAAAGCAATGCACAATTAATCCCATAGAAGTGGAATATTTAAAGTATTAAACTGATTTGGCATTTGAGTAGTCTGTATTAGCACTTGTCTAGACAAGAAGTTATTCTTGAATGCACAGGAATTAGATACTTTTATTCCATAATAAGAGTGTTCACATATGGAATTATTCAGGAATAGCTACTATGCTTGAAATTCACACCTTTCTGAATCTGAATTAAATTTCAAGTACAGACAAGTGCTTAGGAACATTCTTGCTCTGAGCTGTTAATCTTCAGAAAATTTGTCCTGTTGTAGCCTTCAATGGTGTTAGATATCTTCATTCAACATCTCTAAAACCATATGCCTACTAAAAACAAAAAAATCCCTATCAGCTTTCCAATCTGCTCTATGCATCCCAGAGATAACTTAAAAATACAATGAAATATACATTAATAATGTCTGGGATAATTAACTGTAGCAATTATATTCTTCTACATGGAAACCCAGGCCTTTAAAAACTCAGGTCACCATTAGCTCCTGATTCTTCTAATTGTATAAAATGTAAGATCAAATTATGACTAGCTGTGATATACTTTTGAATCACTAAATGGCAACAGAGACCACATTTTTATTAAGTGAAAGATATATTAAGACAATGAGTTCCAATTCAATGTGTATAATGACCACAAAACAGCATTAAATTAAATATAAGTTTTGTACAGGTGGGAATCTCTGAATAGAAAAAAAATCATAAAGATTTCAGGTTTGGGTTTCTAATGCTAAAACATATTATCAATGGATTATTATTGACATAAATTGAAAGAATATAAAATAGAGGCCTGGAGTCAAAATTAATTAGATAAGAGAAAGCAGAGAGAGACAGAAAAGGCAACTGTATGTATGGTAGCCATTAAGTAGCTGATCACACTTAGTATTTTAGGACTCTGAGGTACCAATGTTGCTGATATCAGCAAAACATGGTAGGGGCTGTTTTTTTTAATCACGCTTTTCCGTTCCAGCTGTGAAATAAGCTACATCTTTGAAAGAACTACCCAGATCCCCTGCGTTAACCTACTAAAAGACAAAAAGAACCACCCCCCCTCTCCCAGCTACCACCACAACCACAATGACCAGGCCTTCTATGGTTGTTACCTACCATACCATATGATAAGAAAGATCATCAAACAGTTACAGACACTGAGATAAATATTTCCAAATCCCCACCGCTATTCCCCTCCTCTCTTTCAAATAATTCCCTAATCCTACCCAACTCATCATAAGAAACAGACTCTCCACTAATCAGCAGAAACCCTGTGGGACACAACTCTGCCTTAACAATGAATGCAAAACCTATGGCCATCTCCTATGCTATTGAAGTTAATACCACTCAGAATGAAAACATCAGAATCCATGGATCCTACATATGTCTATCCCAAAATGTGGTATATCTCATCCAGTGAACCAAGGGTGCAGACAGAAGTGACAGTTTTCACTGGATCTGGCAACAGAAAGTGGTTAATAGCCATGACCAAACAAAGTTTCACTGCTTAAAAATGGCCAATAGGGTGAAAAATCTGAAATTTCATTGCATGAGGGGTCAAATGAAGATGTTTCAAAACACAGCATCTTCTGTAACTAATGTCTTTGCTGCCTCCCAGCATGTCACTGTTTTCAGAAAGGGAGTGGGGAAAGGGAGTGGAGGAAGTTTGGTCATGGGGCATTTTCAGCTCCCACTGGAGGGTGGGGTCAGTGACTTGGAACCCCCATCCCATTTCAGGGTGCTCCAATTCACTCACCCTACCCTCCAGTGCTGGCTGGGGAACACTTAAAATGAGCTCCCTCTGCTCCTTTTCCTCCACAGGCTGGGAGAAAGGAGGAGCCATTGCTAGAGTAAACTGGCTACAGGCTCCCAGCCAGCAGATAAATTCCCTTCCCCCCTGGAACCAACAGTTCTGTTTGGTCTGGGGCATCATTGTAACTCAGAACGCTTCCTGCAAAGCATTCTTAGTTACAGCGGGGACCTGCACTTCTGTCTGCACACAAAATGTTCTCGTGGAAGCTATGTGGATAAAACTAGACAAAAGTGATATTTCAGAATGAACAAACAGGAAAACAATAAAGGACCAAAACACATGGAAGTAGGAAAGAGAATACTTTTTACATAACAACCACTCACTTGCTGACCTGAAAGACCTTGTGATCAAGGGAAATTTACAAAAATATTCAAAAGAAAGGCCAGGGAACCAAAATTCATAACTTTCTCAGACACCAAAAACAAGAACTAAATACAGACATTCAAGCTGTAATTAGCCTTATTGTCTCTGTGTTTATATGCCTTGTGGTATTTGATATAAAATGTATCTCTTATATGTTGTAATAAGGCCAGAATTGCACCACATGATAATAACTTTCAAGTAGTAAACAATGAGTCTCTTTGACACCTGGGAAAGACTCTAAGCTTAAATAGCTAAAGAGAAGTAATGGCTTAGAATCAGCACTTAACTTGAGTTGTTTAAGGTCTCCCTTGAACTTACATTTTAAAATAAGGGGCTGTAAAACTTTGGACTAGCCAAATGGGAGGGAGGGGAGTGAAGGGGAGAGAGACAGTATATCGTGTAGATGTGTCCAGGATCACTTGCAGGAGTCCCTGACAGAAAAGTCAGAGTCAGAGTCTGCTTTTCAGACCTGCTGAGCTGAATTATTGTTCTGACATCATAGCTACAACATTTTGTTTGTTTACTCTTATATCTCTGCCTGTATCTCAACAGATGGTTACTGATTTCTTATGCTTGTTCTCAATTTTTATAATAAATCCTTTATCTTTTTATCCATTTTTGCATCAGTGTTAACTGTGGTTCCAGAGCATCTGACCATAGAAGTAGGCATTCTCTATGGAAAGGGGAATCCATCTTTTCAAACTGCTTGACTGGACAAGAGTTAGATGTTTCTAGCTGGCAAAATCCCCTCTGCTGAGACCTGGCAACACTGGAGTGAGACTGGTAAGGCTGATGTGCTGTAGGCTAGGGAGTGGGCCCCTGGCACGTCTAAGCTAGCTCTCAGTGATCAAGCAGATGGCAAAGAGGAGTATAAGGCAGAAGGGCAACTCTGAAGGTGTGAGAGCACCCCTGGAGGTTGTCTCAGGCATGCCCAGCCATATCCATGGTTGGGACATGTCACAGACCTTCTACCTCTTCCCTAATGATCTTGTTCTTCTGCTTATAGCTATTTAAGCAGGCTATTGTTGTAACAGTTACTTAGGTCAAGTTGAAAGCAGTTTTTACATGTGTTGATGATGCAGCACCAGGCACTTTAAATTAGCAAGCCATGGTAATTTAGCACCCAGCACTATGTTGGCAGCAGATGTATCAGTGGTACAGCATGCCACTGTACAGTAACCCCACTGTCAGGGGTCATGGATGTGGAGCATGGTATGCCCTGGAGGGTGCCACCATCAAGGATGGCCTCTCCATCAGTGGCCTTGCTTATGATGAATAGGTATCTGACATACTGAAGGGTGGCTGGCATGGCCAGCTTGAGCAAGGTGAGGGACAGCCGGGGGTCCACGGGGAGAGCTGGGCACATGCTGGTGTTCTGATGCTCCAGGTGAGGCAATAGCTGCTGGAAGAGATCCCAGAAAGTGGTCCAGCCACTGCTTATCACCCCAGGTGTGCTGGATGACATGCTACCACCAGTCCTGGCTGGTGCTTTGGGCCCAGAAGTGGTGGGACTGGAAGCCCAAGAGAGTGATGGTGGCCAAGCAGTGGCATCCTGGAGCCCTTGGTTGGTGTCCCAGGCTGTGGCAGTGGCAGAGCAGCAGCAGTGGCCCTGGGATGGTGTACTGCAGCCAGGCAGGCAGTCACTGTGTGGGGGGGAGGGCCAAGTGGGGCAAGGTGGCAGTCAGCACAGCAGGGCCAGTGTGGAGGCCAGCAGGAGCCCAGGGCACTGGTCATCACTGCCAGAGGCAAGGGCTGGAGCAGCCATAGCACAGGAGGTAGGTAGAGTGGCTGAGGACAGAGTTGCCTCGTGCTGTCCCTGCACTTGGCAAGCTGCTCCTGGGCAAGGAAGAGACTGGCTAGAGAGCAGCAAGCAGGCCTGATTTTTAAAGAGGGTTGCCAGGTGCTGGCAGCTGCAGCCGGAGCCTAGAGCTCTCGCTGGTGGCAGCAAGGGCCCATTGCAGAGCTACAAGAACCTTGTGTGAAGAGCAGCAAATCTGCTCCCTAATCCCCACGTGTAGATGCCAGCCTGACAGTGCTTACACCCGATTAGTTTACACCAGAATAAATGTAGGCTGAATCAATTGCATGTGTTGACACACCCAGTGAGCATCTAGGTACCACAATGAGTTTCACTCATTCAACATGAGCATGTTATATGCTGAAAGGACAGGGGTAAGAAAAGAATTTGGCCTTTCTTGGACAAAGACATGTTTTTTCTGTTGTCCTCTACCAACTCAGACTGCAAAGGTTGATATTAAATTTAGGTGGTGAGGTAAAGCAAGAACTGGAGAATCAGAATTTCTGCATTCAAGAACATAAGTATATAAAACTACAAGTAATTTAGGTCATGCATATCTATCTGCTAATACCTTCCCTGTCACTCAGTGAACAGCAACAACAGCAACAAAAGAGCAGCCGCATTTTATCCTCTCTGTCATATAAACTTTGGATGATCAAGTGAACAATATGTGTATGGTACATGCCATCATAATTGGTTCAGCATAGTCAGTTTGTTTCATCAAGACTTTAATTATCTCTCTTTGTATCATGGAACTAGAAATGTGGAATTAAACAAATTCAAGATTGGAACAGACCGCACAATTGGACTAGTTAAGATGTTAAATAATTAAGGTAAATAAAGACTGGGTGCATCTACACATGTGCTTTACTGCATAATAGACTAATTAACTGCACAGCAAAGTGTCAACACAATTAGGGCACAATAGATTAATTTACAGTGCTGTTGTATAGTCTCGTTACAGTGCTGTTGTATAGTCCCATCAAACACAAACACAATGGCGGAGTAAATTACTGTGCTTAAAATGCAAGTATGGAGAGTGATGTCAGGATTAGTTTACTCCAGCTCAAATTGTGCCAGAGTTTATTCAGTCATATTAATAGCAGGTGTAGATGTGGTCACTGAGATTAAGGTTATTCCAATGCATACTTTTATTTAGCATGCTTTATTCCCCTTTCCCCCTTCTCATCTTTATACATACATCTACTGTGCTAACTGTAATACTATCATACTGCTGCAGTTGAAAAGCATCATAGCTGTAATCCCTTCATAATTTAGTATAGAAGCATATATGTTTTTCATCTCAAGTGCACTTTTTCACAATGTGCTGAGAGTTGAAAACTGTCGTTATTTTAAGTATACTCAAATGTCAGTCAATAACATTTCCCCACTGCATTTCCTGCTTACCTTACTTTTTTTGTCCACTGTCAATACACACTTTATGTTAAAACGTGTCAGTAAAATATGAATATATAGATAAAAATATTTCAGTATTTCCTTCAGTTTTGCCTTTCATATTTTTTATTCATATATTTCTTTATTTTCTCCTTATGTTATTTTGTGGAATGTATGTTTAAGACTTCAGCCCTGTAATATGCATATATCTAACTGAGCATTTAAAGAATCCCAAACACTTTATAAATAGAAGGAGAAATTAATATTAAACATGCACATTCATGTCCATCAATGCATTAGCCAACATGGAATCCAGCTGTAGACAGCTAAGAGGCATATGAAACAAAATAATTGCAAAAATAAAACAAAACTAATAATAGCAAAAAGCTTCAAAAATTACATTTATATGTCCCAATTTAAGTCTAGGATGCCATGCCTATGAGTGCTGAAATCAACTTCCAGATGTCTCACTGAAAATCTACTAACCTCTGTCTCTCAGTGGTGTGAACCTCCCATTTTTAGCTCTGCAAGGTCACAGACATAAAAGAAAAATACAAAAGCTATTTCTCATCTCAAAACAGGATTCTACTTACCCTGAGCTACAAGCAAGTCTGCAAGGATGTCCAGGTTTGGGATGAAGTAGAAACAGTTTTCAGAAAAAGCAGCTTTATTTATTTATTTTAATGGAAGTTGTGTGAAGCTGCTTAGGGTTTTAGAAAGTCAGAATGAGTTGCAGGGAAGACAGAATAGAGTGCAGAGGACAAGTAAAGGATTGAAAGGTGAATCCAGCAGAAACTGGACAGAAATCCAGAACAAACATCCAGGAGAAAGGACAGAACAGTTATGAGAAACTTCATGGTAAATAAATGTAATTTATCATATAGATCTAGTGAACCTCTGTGATTGAGGTAAAACAACCAGTTCCACTAACCCTAATTAGTCATCAGTTTACTGCAATATTTAATCTGAGATTCCACTGTATTTTCTTGCATTTAGGATTCATCTTCAGTATGTTAGCACTATGGTGGAATTCTATATCTCTACTTTCTAGGCATGTAACTAGCATATCTGGGGCGTATATGCAGGTAGCAATTCAACTTCCTCTGCACAGTGGACACTTAAGTGTACACGTGTAAACTCAGCATGCTCAGTATGCTACTCACTGCCTGGGCACTGGGCAGGTATGCAGCTGTTACATATGCTTGCCCATCCTGAATGCCCTATGCCCAAGTTACAAAAAAGTAGCTGACCAAAAACTCATGACTAATAGGTATTACATGGTGGAAAACAGGGAGTTTTAACCTGTATCTCTCTCAGTTCTCAGAATAGTGCTATAATGACCACTCCACAGGTTAATCAGTATACAATTACTTCTCCAGTTATCCTTTTGATCCTCCCAAAAACAGGACATATATGGGACCAGGAAGAAGAGAGCAAGCTATAGGGTATGTGATGTAGTGAAATGGCCATTGCTGTAGAAGGGTTCTAGCGTAAAGCCATGCTCCCAGTGAATCAGATACTTCCTCACTGTGTTGTTCTCTATCCATTTAATGCACGGAAAGTGCTCCTTCAAAAGAAGCACTGAAGAGGACTCTGGATATGCATGACTTGCATGGTGGTGGTTAGAGAATTGTTCTGGAAAATCAGAGATGCAAGCTTAAACTCCCTCCAGGTGAGCAGGACCTAGAACCTAGATCTCTTGCTTCCTGCGTCAGTGTCCTAAACATTCATAAAATACTGAAGGGTCCTCCTATCCCCCCATCCTTCCAGCTGTTTCCTAGACTGACACTCAGGTATGAGCTGACATGCTCAACCAGTACTCAGCTTGCTCAGTCTATGCATGCACTTTTACACATCCACAGGGCAAAGGGTGGGCCCAAAATGTCCATGTACATGACTAGAAAATTGCCATTCAGGCACACAAAGGGAAACAGAATTCTGCCCTATAAGGTAAAAATTGTAGGTGAACACTGAAACTAGGTAGAGACATTCAAACAAAAAAAGCCCAAGGCAGAATTGATCCAATCTACATGGTTTCTCTTCTCATAACCCAAGGGTGTGATTTTGTGTGTGCGCGCTTCGGCACTGCTAAATTATTTCCCGCCACGAGGAGCTTTCTTTGCAGGGTGCATTTCTCAGTTGCAAAGAGAAAACCCCGGTGCAAAGGAGTTCCCGCCACCCGCATGCAAATTTGTGTCCCACTATTGGCCAGTTCTAAATTATTCCCACGTGGCAGCTAGCGATTGGCTTGCTAGCCGTATAAGAGGCTTGAGCGGTTTCCGCCCAAGTTGGACGACTCCACAACCATCTCGTGGAGGACGAGGACTTCACATCTCATGAAGAACTCTAAGCGCTGTGGAGCCTAACGGACCCAGCGTGTGCCTTAAGAAGGCTATAGGGGTCTGATCAACCTCTGGCCTCTCCCCGTCGCCGAGCACGATCCCTCGACGAACCCCTTCCCTGCGCGCTTGTTCCACAGAGCCTAGCAAGCTTCGTGCGTGTGTGTGTGTGTGTGTGTGTGTGTGTGTGTGTGTGTGTGTATCCAGAGCTCTGTCCAAGTTATTTCAAGAGGCTCGAGTTTTCTGCAGGTCTTGTTCAAGTTCGTGTTGTGGAGCCTAGCAAACTCCACGTGTCTGTCTGTAACTGCAACGCAAGAAAGTTTTTCCTGCCTGCACCGCGACCAAAACGGTGTAAGTAAAATAATCTTTAATCAACCGCTACGCGTCCGTGCCTAATTCTAGTCCGCCAGCCTGCATTCCCCGAACCGCGTGCCAGGGCTGCTGGCCACAGCCTGCCGCACGCCCCCAAGGGCCTCAGACCGCTCCCAGCCCGCACATCTCTAAGCTGCATAGATTGGATCAGGAGTGAACAGAACACACGTTTGCTCCTCGGTTTGGGGGGCACACAGATGCCTGCACTGGCAGAGGCCAAAAGGTGGGGGAACAAACATACATAGCGATGTTTCATTTAAATCACAGAAAAAAATGTGGATTTGGGGTTACTTTTCTTTAACTGAAAATCAAGATTTTTTTTTAAATCAGAGAAAATCAGGATCCCTGGTCATCACCTTTGTTCCAAAGCTGACATGTATTTGTCCATAAAGTCACACTAAAAACATACTCAGACTCCACGTCTCAGATTGCTGCTGCACTGGGAAGCTGGCTGACAAGGTACCAAATGTTTGCTGCTGCTTGTAGAGTGTAAACACAACAACATAGCAAGGCAACTAATTTCATTGGCTTACCACTGCAGCTACTTTTACAATAAAGTTCACAATCTGTATTCCAGTAGTAAATTATCACAGCCCTGTGTTTTCAGAAATCATTGTCCAGGCTGCAAATTAATCTTTACAACATAGGGAGACAAGTTAATCATTTGTGATTCAAAAATGCTATCTTTTCAAGATGAGAAAAAAAGCTCTACAGACATCAAATGAATTGATTCTGTGTGTGTCAGGTACAGAAGGAACGCTCTCTCTCTCTCACACACACACACACACACACAGCTACATACACGTATATCACATCATCACTGAAGGATTGATTTTTCTTCCATAATTGTAACAGTCTTGACCATCAAAAGTTGTACTTCACTTACTAAACAAATTCATAGTTTGATTTAAAATGCCAGGTCCAATCCTTCAATTCTTTTTCACATAAAAACTGATAGTAGTCTATGGTGTTTTAACTCCAAAATATTAAAGGAGTGTCAGGAAAAAACATGTAAGAGCTAAGAATCTGTGCTTCTGTGGGATTAACACATCATATGTCTCAAGCAGGGGTGGGTAGCTATTTTGGCTAGAGAGTCACTTAATGAATTTTGGTAAGCTGTTGAAGGCCGCAGACATAAAATTGTTTAGATCTTATTTTAACAAATCATACACCAAAAGTCACACATCTACTATACCATATTTTAATTTTATTTCAAAAAATATTTTTGTCTTGATTTATGTTTTGAGTAGTGTATGTAAAAAAATTGCAAATAGCTCAAAATAAAGTACTACTCTTGTATATTGCAGGTGTGTGGGGGGTGGGGTTGAAGGGGTGTAGGGTGTGTGTGTGAGGGTGCATGTATGTGGGGGGACTCCCACATGCTAGATCCCAGGAGACAGGCAGGAGTTGTGGGGGGGAATGGAGGGGTGTACAGCAGATCATGCTGGGGTGGGGTGGGGTGGAGTGAGGGGGTAGGGGAAGGTGGGAAGTTTCCC
This sequence comes from Alligator sinensis, assembly GCF_000455745.1. NCBI lineage: Eukaryota > Metazoa > Chordata > Crocodylia > Alligatoridae > Alligator > Alligator sinensis. The sequence goes on from NW_005842603.1 coordinate 697,145, forward strand.
CCCTTTCTAGCCCATGGCTACCACTTCAGTGCTCCACACCAGGCCAAGCCATGCCTGCAGTTGCCCATACTCACCAGCCCCAGCCAGCCTGCACAGCTTCCTGGTGTATCTGCTCCTGGTACAGCTGCAACTGCCCAAGTACTGCTCAACTCCCCTCTACTTCCAGTGGTTCTTCCTTCTCCTTCTCCTTCCCCTGCTGTGCTCCTTTGGGTTGCAAGGGAAAGGCTCCAGTAAAGGACTCCTGCCCCAGCATGTGGTGCTCCAGCTCCCAGGTGCTTTCCACTTACTCCACCTGTCCACTGTCATAAGCCTCTGTGGGTAGCTGAGTGGGTGGAAGACAGCTAGGAGTTGAAGATGAAACCCCTTCCACTAGGACAGGAGTTGCCCAGCTGCAGCTTTGTTCCCCAGCACCCGGAGAGGCACAGCAGGGGAAAGATGAGGAGGAGGAACCGCCACTGGGGATGGGGGGAGCTGCAGCCTCATTGGGAGCATCCCCACTGGGAACCTGTGTGCATTGGCTGGGAGTGTGGCATGGGCTGCCCCAGGTGGGCATGCATGGGGCTCATCCCTATGCAGAGTGCTGTGGGGGCAGCTATAGGATGGATCCAATAAATTGGCAGGTGCCTATTGGCAGGCCAGATCCAAACAGTTGGCAGGCAGGATCTAGTTCATGGGACATATTTTGCCCAGCCCTCTAAGTGCAAAGACATCATACACTTAATACGTCTGCTTTGACTCCAGTTGAAGTCAAATTCCTGCTAACTTGAGTAAGAGCAGGATTTAATCCAATATTTTTTTCCTTCTAACTTCAACTAAATATAAAGGATCCCTAATATAATTCATCTGTAACAGCTTTTTGAGAGATAAATGAAACCCTACAGAAAATGAAAGTATTAACTTTCAATAGATCTCTAAGATATACTTTTTCCACAGAAATTTTGCTGTAGAGATTGGTATTTTATCAGCACAGAGACTTATTAATATATTTTCTGTTTGTATATTGCAGTAATAAGAAACTTAATTAAAAACTTTGGCTAATAAAAATGTAGAGCAGCCAGGAACAATAGCCATAAAACTGCAGTTAACTTTAAATCAGAAGATGGATCAAGGACATAAGTTTTAAATAATGTCCGAAATCATTTTTTATAAAGTTATCTAATTTCCCCCTAGGTTTCCCCAAAATTAGACTTCATCAGTTTTATGTTATTTTTCACACAGCTGTCATTCTTTAAATACCCAGGAAGCAGAAAGATAGTGCAGGGTAACATAGGGCCCCTTCAAGATGGACTAGGTCAGCTGGTAGCAGATAGGATGGTCTAAGCAGAGCTCCTAAATGATTTCTTTGCAGCTGTGTTCCTGGACATGAATACAAGCATGCATCCCAATTGGGACTTTAGGTAAGCACGAGATAGATACCAACCCAACAACTGTTAGCGCTGAGCTAGTAAAGGGGCACCTGGAGGGGTTGGATGCATTTAAGTCAACAAGCCCTGATGAGCTTCATCCTCAGGTACTTAGGGAATTAGCTGAAGTTATAGTAGATCCACTGGTGCAACTGTTTGAGCACTCATGGTGCTCAGGACAGGTCCCAGAGAATTGGAAAAGGGCCAATGTGGGGAGGAAGGAGGAACCAGGTAACTATTGGCCGGTTAGCCTCACCTCTATCCTTGGCAAGACATTTGAGAAAATTGTTAAGGGTCACATTTGTGAGGAACCAGCAGGTAAAATAATACTAAGGGGCAACCAGCATGGGTTCATAGCAGGCAGAACCTGCCTAACTAACCTGGTTTCTTTTTACAACCAGGTCACAAAATGCTTAGATGAAGGAATAGAGGTAGATGTTATTTTAAAAAGGCCTTGACACAGTGCCGCATCCAATTCTTATAAATAAACTAAATGGTTGCAATGTGGATTATTATACTTTCCAGTGGGTAGAAGATTGGCCTATGGAACACACCCAGAGGGTGGTGGTGGATGGGTCAGTTTCTACCTGGAGAAACGTGGGCAGTGGAATCCCCCAAGGCTCTGTCCTGGGTCCAGTACTGTTCAATATCTTCATTAGTGACTTGGATGGGGGGAGTAGAAAGCACCCTGTCCAAGTTTGCAGATAACACCAAACTATGGGGGGAGGTAAACAAACTAGAGGCCAGGGAGCAAATCCAGGTGGATTTGGACAGGCTGGAGAAGTAGGTGGAACAGAATAGGATACACTTTAACAAAGATAAGTGCCAAGTGTTGTAGGGCTGTGCGAAATTTCGCTGCCAGTTTTGTTTCGACCCATTTTAATGTCAAAACAGCAAAACTGAAATGGAACAGATATAGTCAAAACAGACTCGAAACAAAACTAGGCAAGTCTAAATGTTTTGCCATTTCAACAGTTTTGACGTTTTGCCCATAGGCTATAATGGGGAAGGACAAAACACCCTATAACTTTCTTATTTCTGGCCTGATTTGGATGAAACTTACAGGAGTGGTAGCCCCTTCTGAGGGTATGAATCTTGCCATGTTTCAAGGAGATAGGTATAGGGAGTTCAGAGAAACTATTCCCCAAAAATCATGAAAGCAAAACTCATGTCACGTGTATGTGTTAAGCCACAGTAGGGTCAAAACTGCAGGCATGCTAGCCCCTGGGGAGGCCACAAATCCTGCCAAGTTTCAAGGAGATAGGTTCAGGGTCTTCAGACCTCTAGCTGCTGACAGGAAAAACTCATGATATGGGTGCTTGTGCTAGCTAGCTGCTGTGTTACTCAATCAATCATGATTCACTCAGGGACCAACTCAATACACAGTAGCCGGTGAGGATAATGAGTTAATAAGCAAGGATTAACACCTACAAAACCGTAGACTAAGGAGAGGAAAGAATCAATACAGAGCTAGGAACTGTTTCTGCCCCAAGACAGAAACAGTTGCACAAGCACCCATGTCATGAGTTTTGCCTGTCAGGAGCTAGAGGTGCAGGGCCCCAGAACCCCCCTGCCATGGTGTTTACCAGGGTGCCCATTGGGGTAACTAAAACCAATAGCCACAAAGGGAAGGAGAGAAAATTTAGATTAGACATCAGGAAAAAATTATTTACAGTGAGGGTTGCCAAAATATGGAATATACTTCCAAGGGAGGTGGTGCTGCCCCCTTCCTTGGAGGTATTTAAAAGGAGATAGGACAAACACCTGGCTGGGATCACCTGATCTCAACACTCTTT
>NW_005842603.1:700356-702023 GCF_000455745.1 Alligator sinensis
CCCAGGGTAGGGGGTTAGTCTCAATGATTTAATAGGTCACTTCTGACCCTAAAATCTATAAAAATCTATGAAACATTGTAGGTAAGAGGGACAGACATCTCTGGACACCTGAGCCCTAGAGGGTACAAGACCCTGGGAGACTCAGTAGGAGGTAGTGGGGCCAGATAAGGGTCATGGGAGAGGCCCAAAAGGCTACATGTCAGCCAATCAAGAAGTGAAACTGATAAGCCTGATGGGAGCTGCTGATAGGAGCAGGGCAGAGTGAAGGAGGCCCAATACAGAGCAGTGTGAAAGAGGCCTGGTGATAGAGGGTGGCATACTAGAGGCCCCAATCAGAGGGCAGAGGTATGAGTGAGGCTCAGAAGAGAGCAGCATGTGAGAGGCCTGACAGAAGACTAAGTTGGTCCAGCTCTAGGCCAGGAATACAATAAGCTTCTGAATGCCATCTGTGAGGCATGGGCCACAGTGTAGGGATGGTATGAAGCTATGGATAGCACTTCCTAGCATCACTGCATTATAATGGACAGCCTCCCATTTAGAACACCAGTTTATGAAACCAGCAAGTTATGGCAGGTGAGTCTGAGTGAACTGCCCTACCTATAGAGGAAGGTGGGCCGACGTGAGATCTCAGCCCCAGGATGGCCTGTTGTCACTAGCAGCTTCAACTACATATTGCTCACAGATTGTTCATAGTCATTTTCTAATTTCAGTAAATATGTGTTGTTTGTGTATTTTTTTTTTCCTTAGTCAATAAAAATAAAAAAAACCATTACTCTCTATTCTGGTAGTATTTTAACTTCCCAGAAGATGGGTTATGAATTGATTCAGGCTTGATTAAGTACAAAATCCTGGATTGTTTTGAAAAAGATGTAAAACCTACTACTATCTGTTGTTACTAGATATGGCCTTAGGAGCTCTACCTAGCTCTTCACAACCTTCCAAAAAACTCTTATCCCACTTTTCAGGATTGCAGATAGTATGCAAAAATCGTGATATCACTGGCGCATGGGCCAAGTCCCGGAGGACTGGAAAAGGGCCAATGTGGTCCCCATTTTCAAGAAGGGGAGGAAGGAGGACCCGGGCAACTATAGGCCAGTCAGTCTCACCTCCATCCTTGGCAAAGTCTTGGAAAAAATGATCAAGGCTCACATATGCGAGAGCCCGGCAGGACAAATTATGCTGAGGGGAAACCACCACGGCTTCATGGCAGGCAGATCGTGCCTGATCAATCTAGTCTCTTTTTATGACCAGGTTACAAAACGCTTGGACACAGGAGGAGGGGTGGATGTCATATACTTAGACTTCAGGAAGGCCTTCGATATGGTATCCCACCCCATACTGGTGAACAAGTTAAGAGGCTGTGACTTGGATGACTACACAGTCCGGTGGGTGGCAAATTGGCTGGAGGGTCGCATCTAGACAGTCGTGGTGGATGGGTTGGTTTCGACCTGGAAGGGTGTGGGCAGTGGGGTCCCACAGGGCTCGGTCCTTGGACCGATACTCTTTAATGTCTTCATAAGTGACTTGGACGAGGGAGTGAAATGTACTGTGTCCAAGTTTGCAGATGACACAAAGCTATGGGGAGAAGTGGACACGCCGGAGGGCAGGGAACAGCTGCAAGCAGACCTGGACAGGTTGGACAAGTGGGCAGAAAACAACAGAATGCA
>NW_005842603.1:702561-714189 GCF_000455745.1 Alligator sinensis
TTCCTGCCTATGCAGGGGGTCGGACTCGATGATCTATTGAGGTCCCTTCCGACCCTAACATCTATGAATCTATGGAGTCAATGGAAATTTTGCCCTCAACTTGATGGAGCCCAGATTTCACCCTGGATTCTTTGTTATATCATCCTGACACTGCTAATGTACTTGGCTGAGGAGGATGGGTGAGAGGAATCATTCTTAAACCTATGTATGCATATTCTGAAGAATATGAGTTAAGCTAATTCAGAACATCAGATCTGAGCTTTTTTTGAATTTCAGAAAGTTGCTTTCATTTTTCCTTCAAGGATAATTATGACAAGCTAAATTAGGAGTGCAATTGCAGTAGCTGAGAAGATATTGACAGAATGCTGACATTCTGTGGGTGTTCACTATTCTTTCCAAAATCATGCCAATTAGTATTATTTTATAAAATGGATGAATATTTAACTCTAATAGGTGTGAGCATTCCACCCCCCAAAAAACAGTCACTGAATAGCCTACATTCTGACTGACAACAAAATTTCTCATCTCTTCATTTTGGCATTCTAAATTTATTGACTCTTTTACAGAAAAAAAAAAATCTACAAGAATCTTTTCTCCTAAGACACTTAGATGAGCTGCTAAATCTTAGTCAAACTCTAGCAAAGAAAAGAGATGAAGGTGAAAGAGACCAAAGTAGATTTAAATCTTGCACTAGGTTTACCATATTACAGGAGCAAATCAGGTATCTGTTTCTAGCCATAATTCAGGCTCTTAAACTGCTGCTGTAGCAGTCACTAAATGTGCATTTCTCAGGCATTAAGTGGCAGGGAAGCATTACACCAAGTAGGACTTCAATTCATCCCTTTGAAAAATTTTACATGCAGAAAGGCTAAATGCCAAAAAACTGCACAAAAGGTAGCATGGAGCTGCAGAGACTGAGGAGAACCATTCACTTCAAGGAACAAAGATTCTGAAAAAAAACCACCTCCTCCCATTAGGATATAGAAGGGCTGTGCAACTAGTAGCTCACAAGAAGTTAATATGTGGCACCCAAGCCTCTAAGTAGCTGCTGCTCATGCTATCACTGGGGTGTCTAGGCTCCACCATCTCACTCAGATATCACTTCCTGCTCCCACCCCAGGAAGCAGTGCATCACAGCCCATAGCATGAAGGGAGCCAGTACAATGCAATGAGGAAGCCCCTTTGCACAATATAAGGAAGGAGACATGCAAGCTGCAACAGTGTGGGGGTAGGCTGCCATGTATGTGGTGTAGAAAAGAAGAGGGTGCATCCCAAGGGCCCATGGCTCACACAGTGTGGCCCCTAGGACACATGGTCTCCACTAGTGTGGCCCCTGACCTCTAAGAAATTGGGCAGTCCTCAAACAGAGCAAGCTGCTCTCTCTCCAGGAACCAGCTCCCCTCCATTATAATATACTGACCCTTATATAGTCCTTTTGAAAGTCCTACTCCACACAAAGAAGCAGGGAGAAGCTTCTTTCTTGTCCCTCACTTACAACCTTAGCATAAACAGAGCAAACTTCTGCTTAAGACAAGAGTAAGAAAGATCAATCTGAAACAAGTCTAATCAGAGGCAAGGCCTTTCCTCAGAATAAGGCACCTAAGCCTTGGAAATGGTCAGACTTTAAAGCACATGCCTGATTGTAGCAGGGGCTGTGGTCATGCCCTTACTGTACCTCTGCAGAGCTGGCTGCACTGTGGGGGAAACTTACCCTGCTGAGTCTGGACAAGTGGCATGTCCCTGGTGCACTGGAAGAAAAATGGGGAGAGCCAGGTAAACAGGCAGGCACCTGGGGATGAAAAATGCTTGCCCCAGGGAGCTGCTCTGTTTGATCCAGGCAAAAGCCTGGTCTGTTTAAAGGTATGGCATTTGCCATCTCCTGGAACAGGGACTGGGAATCTGGCCCAAGAACAAAGACCAGCGGAGTTGCAAACCCCACCGTCTGAACTCTCGGGAGTGTCACAGCCCAGGCAATTCCCAAGCAAGGAATAATATCACATGTTCAGAGAGTTAAGTATCCAGTGATGGCAGGTCATCGCAGCAAGCCTCTAGAGTCAGGGCCAAGCAAGAAGAATCCCAGGAGATGGTCAGTAAAAGCTGAGTTGGAGGAGAGAGAGAAGGGGCCCACCAAATGAAGTAGGGCACCTAGAGAAACTAAGGTGGCCAGAGTAAAGAGGAGAATTGCTTGTCATGCCAGGGAGAAGAACCTGGCTTCAGCCAGAGGTGTTAGCCTAACGAAGTTTGCACATGGTGAAAGAAGATAGAGCAGTCAAACTTTTGTGAGGGGTATAGGTGCAGGGATTAGAAAAAATGGAGGTGGAGCTTGGGAAATTTCCCTTCTGATTTGATGTCCCTGTGTAAAAAGGGATGAGCTGAGGGAGAAGGGGTCCTGTGGCACTGCATCTATGGTTAACAGGGTCCCATTCCCTACTCTGGGTCTGTGGAAAAGACTTAGTCTATAAGGCCTGAAGTATGGCCAGGAGAGACAAGACTGAGGGAAGTGAGGTGGCTCGGGACAATCACAGACACTTAGGATCTCCAGGGAAAAGGGTAGAGGCGACAACAAGGAAAAATGTGGGAAAGAAAAGAAGACAGGTAAAACATAACCTAAGTGGCTAAGCCAAGAAAGGGTTTCCAACAGAGTAAATCAACTCCGAAAACCATTGAGGAAATAACCCACCTGGATCTGGGAAGAGGTTCTATGAGGTATTTCACACTCTAGACCAATGGAGGAGAGCGATAACCCACCTGAGAGGAAAGGGGCAGGGTGTAGGGAAGGTGGAGCCCTGAAGAAGACCACGGTCCCTGGTAGACTGACCTCCACTCTGAGAACCTTCCATCATCCCAAATATAATCATACCATCAAGGCATGGGGGTGGGGAAGATGAGTCAGAGGGCAGGGTAATTCTAACACAGCAGGGTGGTCAGGAGGCTGCACACACCCACACTGCTGCATAGAGACATCTCATTTGAGGCAGCCCTGGTTGTCTCAGGTTTTAATCAAAACAGGAGCAGCATAGCCCTTTACACAAGTGTCCTTTCCAAGTTGTATTTCTGCCAATAGGTAACCAGGGAGAACACACAGCCTCACAGGTTTGTCCTTTCTATGAACCACAACTAAGTTACATGAATGCAGTTAACTTACAGATGCACACAGCAATGTCCTGGGAAAAAGCGCTAGCAAATTTTATCCATCACAGTTCATTTCACATACAATATATACTCAAATCCAAGAAGAATGTAAGATGATCCCCAATGATTAGATTCTATACATGGAAAAAAACATACATTTGTTATAATTCTCCACATATAGCATCTAATTATTGGAGATTAATCTTATATTTGTGTCCCCCTCCCCCCGCTGCAGCAGGGGGGAGGGGGACAGGCAATGGTGGTGCAGATGGTAGGTGGGTGGCAGTAAAGAGCAGGAGGTAGGGAGGTGTTAGGGGGCAGTCAATGGGGAAGCAGTGGGGGACAGGCAGTAGGGCTTGTCTTCTGCCCCTTACCCCCTGACACCTTGTTCCCTGATGCCTTTCTACTCCCACTACTTACCCCTCATGCTTGCTTCCCTTCTGCCTTCCTCCCCTACTACCATCCTTGAATCTCCCATTCCTCCATTTTCCCAACCTTACAGCCTCTTCCCCCTTCCCCCACTTCACTTACCCTTGCTCCAGCTCTGGCTGCAGAAGGCTCCATCCCCACTGCAGCCTGGGGCATGGAGTATGTGCTTGCCCTGGACCCAGCCCACCCCTATAGCCATGGTGTTGGCATGGTAGCTTCAGCCACAGCTATAGCTCCAGACCTGACTTGCTGTTGCTAATGCTACAGGGGCAGGCTGGAACTGCCAGAGCCAGAGCTAGAGTAAGGGTAAGCAGTAGGGGAGGAAAGCAGTGGAGTGTAAAGGCTGTATGCTGAGGGTAGATAGGGTAATAAGCAGTGAGGGGCAGGCAGGGAAGCAAAAGCCACAGGGACATAGGCAGCAGCTGCAGCTCTGATACCAGGCCAGGGCTAAAGCCAGAGCCACAGCACCTGCTTGCCCCTTGCTCCCCACCCCCCACCCCCATACTCAAATCAAATATGAGGGGCTTTCCTCCCTCCCAAGATCGAAGACATCTCATTTGAGGCAGCCCTGGTTGTCTCAGTTTTTAATTCTAATCAAAACAGGAGCAGCACAGCCCTTTACTGCAGCAAGCAGGACTTACCTGCTTTCCCTCCCTCCCCCGCCGTACTCAAATCAAAGATGAGGGGCTTTCATCCCCACCAAAATTGTCTTGGATTTGTGTAAATATGGTACTATTTGAAATGGGGCAATGGGTGTGGACATCTATAGGACCCCAGGACAAAAGGCTTTCTCCCAGGAAAGATGCAATATATGCAGTGCAAATGTATGCATTTTCTGTTGCATTAGTCACTCATCCACCAAAACAATAATCTTAGTGTACATTATATGAGTGCTCCAAACAGTGCTAGCCTGCTATGGGATTCACTGGTTCAAGAACTTAACTTGCCATGTAATCAGGAGAAACTATTCTAAGCAGATGCAATTGTTAAATGTTTTTCTAGTCATGGATAATTCAGTGTAGTAAGTACAGAAATAATGGGTTTTATTTCCACTGGGGCTTTCACAGATGGGTTCTGTCTCCAAATCTAAAAGGCCCTACACAAATGAGCCTCAGTAACAAAGTACTTCAGCAATTAAAACATAGTTTTAAGCCAGTGGTTCTCAATCTCAAGGCACCCCTCAGAAAATGCCAGTTCTTACATTTTCATTTGTTTTTTGACTACATAAATACAGTAGAATAAGCTTCTTTGCTAATAACTCAGGAAGACCACATGTAAAAATAGTTATGACACTCTGAATTCATATTTGAAACCTCTAAATTTATCTTGTGAATCGTGTAGGTGTTTGCACCAAAACCAGTGCTAGTATTGCATGGCACCCTTAGAAGGATTTCAAGGTCCCTGGTTGATAGTCATTTCTTTAAGTATTTGATTGATCCCACTGACCTTCAGTACATCAAAGCAGACTATTACATCAAAAATCAACTACATTCCAATCAAAATATAACATAGGTTGATCTTTTCTAACATTGGAACTGAGATACTAGTAAGGAACTTGACTTGATCCGTAATAGAATATCTCTCATCCACTGCCCAAATCCTATCTATTTGGGAGTGACACTATACCACATGCTTTCTAGAAAAGACAAAATACAAAGTTAGATTCCAGAACAACATATTAAAGAAGCTCATTGTGGCTGGGGGCTGCCACGAGGCCAGTCTGAATGTTGGCCTGCCCACTTGTCTAAGGCAGTCTGCCCTGATTCACCTGTCATGTGTTGATAACTAATGTATAATAATGAATAATAAGTGATGTAAAATACAGGAGGCTGCCCATTAAGTGCCCCGATGCCTAAGGTATTATATGCAGCTCCAACCTTCCCTATACAGGTTTCCCTTGATTTATGCGGGTTCTTTATATGTGAATTTGCTCTTATGTGATAAGCATATTTAGACCAATAATTCTTTATATGCAAGGGAAATTCACTCTTATGCAATCAGCACAGATCCCCCCCTCCAGCCCAAGCAGGTAAGTCTGTGGGGGGATGGGAAAGGGCCATGGCCCCACTCACCCCAGCCCCAGCTGCAGCAGCCCTGAGAGTGGCCAGTGCTAGCTACCTGCAGCCACTGGGCTGCACCATGCTCCCCCTGTCCCCCTTGCATCTGGGGTCCTGGGTGAGTGCCATGCCCTGTGCCACCTGGGGCTCCACTTCTCCACACACACCTCTATTCCTAGGCTGCACCATGCCAGGGTGCAGGTAGCTGGTGTCAGCTGCTCCAAGGGGCACTCCAGTATGGATTGTGGTGAGTACAGACAAGTGGATCCCAGGGGGCGTGGGGCACGGCACTCAGCCCAACCCCAGGAGCAGCCGACACCAGCTACCTGTAGCAGCTGGGATTCACCATACCCCAAAGCCCCTGAGGCTCTGCCAGTCCCCACTCAGCCCTTCCCATGCTGGAGTGGTCCCAGGAGTGGCTGACTCCAGCTGCATGTAGCAGCTGGGCTGCACAGTGCCCCCAACTCCCAAGGGCTCTGCCAGTCCCCACTCACCTCTTCCCATGCTTGAGCGGCCCTGGGAGTGGCCAACACCAGCTGCCTGCAGCTGCTGGGCAACACTATGCCCTGGTGCAGGCAGCTGGTGACAGCTGCTCCCGGGCCACTCCAGCATGGGCTGGGGTGTGTGTGGACAAGTGGAGCCTTGGGCCATGCTGGATGTGGCACTCACTCCAGCCCTAGCTGCAGTGACCCCAGGAGTGGTCCATGCTGGCTGCAGAGGGAACTGTCAGTGGGTCATGGGGGTACACCTCTTGCTGCTCTGCACCCCCCAGGAGGGCACAGCCCCCCCAGCCCGCAGCCCTCCTGGGTGGCACAGAACAGCAAGAAGATCACCCCCCACCAAATGACAGTTCCCTCCGCAGCCAGTGCGGGCCACTCCCAGGGCCATTGCAGCCAGGGCTGGGGTGAGTGCCACACCCAGCACTGCCTGAGGCTCCACTTGTCTGCACACACCCCAGCCCATGCTGGAGTGGCCCTGAGAGCAGCTGACACCAGTTGCCTGCACCAGGGTATGGTGCAGCCCAGCAGCTGCAGGCAGCTGGTGTCAGCCATTCCCGGGACCACTCCAGCATGGGCTAGGGTGAGTGGGGACTGGCAGGGACTGGCAGAGCCCCGGGGAGGCTGGGGCATGGTGCAGCCCAGCTGCTACAGGCAGCTGGTGTCAGCTGCTCCCAGGGCCCAGGTGAGTGCCATACCCCAGGGCCCTGTTTGTCCACACTCACCCCAGCCCATGTTGGAGTGACCCCAGGAGCAGCTGACACCAGCTGCCTACACCAGGGCACAGTGCAGCCCAGCAGCTGCAGGCTGCTGGTGTTGGCCACTCCTGGGGCTGCTCCAGCACAGGAAGGGGTGAGAGCCCTGGCAGGGTAGGGACACGGTGCAACCCAGCTGCTACAGGAAGCTGGAGTTGGCCACTCCCCCCAGGTACACTGCAGCTGGGGCTGGGGGGAGGGGTGCTCTGTTCCCTCTGGTTTGCTGCCTTGTGCAGCCCCAGAAGTGGCACCCCTCCCCAGCTGCTTCCCTAGTCCCAGCCTTGCTCCCTCCTTTCCTCCCTCACCACTATGGGAACCTATTCCTGTTTGTTACACTGTAAAGTGGGTTTGCTTTGTGCAAATTCAATTTATGCACCATTCTCTGGAAACGCATGTACTGTATAAATTGAGAGAAACCTGTACCATAACCTATAACTTGCAGATGGCATCCAAAATCATCAAACTTCCCCCAGCTCCCTTGCTGAGCCATACCATTCAGCCTCTGGCCCAAATTTGGCCTCAAGCATCTGTAGACTTCCCTTGGCCATTATGCCCCCTCACTGGGGCCTCCACTCATGCCCCCTTTGCTGGGGATTACCTCACTAAACTATTGGGGCTGACCTATGCACAAGCCTTCAGGCCTCACAGACCTACTCTACATGCCCCTGCATAGCCCTTCAGGCCTGCCTACATGGACCCTACTCTCTGCCCTCCTGAACAGTCCTTCAGGCTGCCCATGCAAAACCTACTCCACTCAGTCTACTACTTATGCTACACCCCTCCCTGGGCCACTATTCCACCCCCTCCCTGGGGCCACTACACTGCCCCCTCACTGGGGCCACTAGGCCAAGTGCCTCTTGGGCCTCAGGCCTCTGATGACCTGCCTGGGCCCCAAACCTGTCCCTACTATGAAGTTACCCACCAGGTTGTGGGGGCTGGGGCTATAAGGCACCCCATACTCACCTTTCACTGAGGAGGCAACTGGTGTGACATTTCCTGGGGACCACCCTGCCATAAGCAGCTCCATCACACCATCCTACCCTAGCAGGCTGTAGTTTTAGGTCATGCCCCAGGACCAGGAACCTTCTGCCATCTCTATAGTTCCTGCCCTATATCTCCAAGATATTATGTGAGCAGCAGCTCCAGCCTGGTGATGTTTCCCCTCCTGACCCTAACTGCTAGCCCTACTGCTGAAAGCCTGCTCTTATATCTAGCAGCTGATCCTACTTCCCAATCAGGTGTCCTCCCACTGGCCATGTGATTCCTGATTGGGAGTACAGCCACCTGCAGGCTGCTCTGTTGTTTATTCTAGCCCTTAAAGTGGCAGGCACAAAAGGTGCCCTGTCACAGTCATCAACTGGTGACCAAGTCAACAGTGTTACTAACTACTGAACTTGCACTTTATTATTCAGTAGCTGAATATGCATGCCCGCTTTGGGAAAGATCGGAACATGCAACAAAGCTAGACACTGCACTGAACACAAGTTCAGACATTGTAGGTGCATTACTGGATGCCTTTAACCATCAAATGTCAAAACTCTCCCGTTACTCACCTGAATCAGCCCATTGGAAATCAGGAGGGCAGTAGCAAGCAAAATAGAATGTTCCAGGCAGATAAAAGAAAAGAGGTGACCACTGTGTTGCTCTCAAATACAAAGGAGTTAAGCTTACAGAATTATAATGCTTGTTTATTTAGAGAGTGGTGCCTTGCCTACAGTTCTGCTGTTCCCTCCTGCAATCCCAGGGCAAATGTAATAATTTAAACATAACACTCTAAAAGGTATACACATACTCTAAAGGTATACACACGTGTTCCCATGTAAATGTTACATATAACATTTCCCCATATAATAACAACATAGGCAGTTTACTTGGGCCAATATTTAAAGCACATTATAAAGGGTCTCTATTAGTCTTTCTGTTGGGCTTTTTAGCTATAAGTGATCTTCTCAGTTTCTCTGCATTCTCAATCCTTATTGGTTCAGTTCTTGTTCGGTTTCCTTGTTCAGATGTCTCTACTTCTGTGTCATTTTCAATCCCCTCTGCTGTTTCTTATTGTTTTGTTGTTAGCTCTTTTTCCTTTGGTGAATCTTATGCTGCTGCTTTTTTTCTCCATTTGATGAGCTGCAAGTGTCATCTGTTCCTTTCTAACACCTCTCCTGCCAGGGTGACTACTTGATAGGATCTGGGAGCTAACTGATGGGAAACTAGAGATTTTCGTTTCCACGTTCATCCATCTGAAATAAGTACCACATCTTTGTTGTGCATCTGTGGTAATTCCCTGGAACCTCTGTTATAGTACAATTTTTGTATGAGTTTGTCAATTTTTTAAAATGTTTTCACATCTTGCTTTTCATTCTGATAATCATCATCCACAAGATTCGGCAGCCTGGTTTTGAGTTTCCTGTTAAACAGCATTTCTGCTAGGGACAACCCATGTTTCATGGGTGTTGCTCTGTAATTTAAGAGTGACAGGCAAACATTGGTGTGTGAATCTGTAGCTTTTTCAATGATTTCTTCACTATTTGTACTCCATTTTCTACTGGACCATTGAATTGTGCATATTTAGGACTTAAAGTGTTGTGATGGAACTCTTTTTTGTTTGCAAACACTTTAAACTCAAGACAGTTGAATTGAGGTCCATTGTCTGTTCTCACAATTTGTGGAATCCTATGTCTAGCAAAAATTGATCTGATGTGAGTTGTTTTGCTATTGTGCTTTTGAGCAATTCAATTTCAGGGTAGAGAGAATAATAAACCAGCAATAACACATTTTTTTGCATGTATGAATAAGTCAATACCCACTTGATACCATGGAGCTACGGGTTCCCCCATGACAATCATGGGCTCTTTTCCTTGCACTGATCTGTACTTTAAGCACTTTGTACAATGTGCATCTTCTATGTCATTATTTATGTTGGGCTGATATAGAGCACCCCTTGATCTCCTTTTGCATTTTTCAATGCCTAGATGCCCCTCATGTATTCAGTTTAACATGCCTTTCTTTAGCACTGCTAGAACAACGAGTCATGAGCCCTTGAACAAACTGCCACTCAGTACTGACAGCTCTTCCTTGAACTGAGAGTAGGGCCTAGGTCTATGTTTTCCAGGCCAACCAGAACAAATAGCTGCTATCACTTTTTATAATGTGGTGTCCTGAGCAGTAGCTTCTGCAACTAGTGCCAACTTTTCATCTGTTACAGGAATCACTCTTTTAATTAGATTAATATGTGCTATGTCTGAGTCTGGAAGTCTGTCATTTTCTGCTTTGTCATATGCTCCGGACAACATATCTCCAATAAGTAGATATTTTCCTGGCATGTCCGGTATGTCTAGATCATACATTTGTAGTTGAAAGAAATGGTCTCTGTAATCTGGGTGGCATGTCTGATAACCAGGGATCCTGGTTTTCTCGGATTAAAAATTGCAAATTCTCTGATTAAAAACCCAAAATCCATTATAAAATTTAAAGCCCCCCCCTCCCCCCCCCCCCAGTGCTGCTGGTGCCCTGCACTTCCCCCCAACAGTTTCAACAGCCCTCCTAATGCCCCTTGCAACAGTCCCCCAGACCCACAGACACAGGCACAGACATGCAGACATAGACACTGACACACACCCCAGTAGGTAAGTGTGTGTGGGGGGAAGGGGTGGGGGAAAGGGAAGGTGCTGGGGTGGTAGATCAAAAAGGGGGGAAGTGTTCCCCTGTGCCCACTCCCAGGAGCAGGGCCAGAGGGTGAGGGCAGGGGTGCCACTCTGTGGGCCACATACATGCCAGCTGGCTTGACAGGGGGTTCGCACAGAATGGTCACCACCGCAAATCTGCCAGTGCACCCTGTGTTACCATCCCATGGCCACCTGCACAGCTTTGTGGACAAGTGGCATAGGGTGTGGCAGTGGCAGTGTGGTGGCAACCACCGTGTGTGGGCCACATATGTGCTGCCTGGCTGGGGGGTGGAATGAGGGGCTTGAACACAGCGGCATGCCCTGCAACTGGCTGCATGGCTCTGCATTGGTGTGGGGTGGTTGCAGCTGCATGCATGCTGGGGGGGGGTGGCTTTGCAGGCAAGTGCTACCACCACAGAGCCATGCCCTTCGCCCCTGGAACCTAGAGGTAAGTGGGGCTTGGGGGCTGTGGGGCAGGGCTGGGAAAGATGGCGGAGGGAGCCTGAGGTGCTGCCGGCCCCAGGCAGCACATCAGACCTGGGAGCAGGGCCAGGGGGTGAGGGCAGGGGTGCCCTTCTGTGGGGGGGTTTTGCGGGCAAGCAATGTGGAGCACAGTGTGGTGGTGCCCACCATGTACAGGCCACATACATGCCACCCAGCTGCCTGCCCAGGGGAGGGGGAGGGGAAGAGGGAGGCTTGCATGTGGCAGGAGCACAACTCCGTGGCTGGCTCTGCAGCTGTGGTGAGGGATGGGGACAGCAGGGTGGGCTTGCATGCGGCAGCTGCTGCTGCTTACCTGGAGGGCCATGCCAGCAGTGATTGCCGCTGCCTACAAAACCTCCAATTGCTGCCAAGGAGCCATGCCCAGAGCTGTGTGGCCAGCCACCTGGCAGCAGCAGCAGTGTGGTTGTGGCCAGGTGGAAAGCAGCCATCCCCACCATCTTCCCACACTGCACCGTGCCGCTGCTGCTGGCCACACAGCTCTGAGCATGGGTCTGTGGTGGCAGTCGGAGGTTTTGTAAGCAGCAGCCATCACCGCTGGCATGGGTGGCTGCTGGTGCTTACCGGTGGGGCCGCCCATCCCAGCAATGACAGC
>NW_005842603.1:714299-728305 GCF_000455745.1 Alligator sinensis
CCCATCCCTCACCACAGCGGCAGAGCCAACCATGGAGCTGTGCTCTGCCCACATGCAAGCCTCCCTCTCCCCCTCCCCTGGGCAGGTGGTTGGGTGGCATTTGTGTGAACTGCACATGGTGGGCACCGCAACACTGTGCCCCACATCTCTTGCCTGCAAAATCCCCCTGAAAAGGGGCACCCCTGCCCTCACCCCTTGGCCCTGATCCCAGCTGTGGTGTGCCACCTGGGACAGGCAGTACCGTCTGCTCCCTCAGCCCCCAACCATCTTCCCCAGCCCTGCCCCACAGCCCCACTTACCTCTAAAATGCAGGGGCAAAGGGCGAATCTGAGCCTGAGTCCAGCCTTGGCTGCCTCAGAGGCTCAGGCCCTGCTCTGCCCCTCTCACTCCCACTCCGGGCAGGGCTGAGGGTTTCCCACCCTTTCTGCAGTTGGCTCTTGCAGGCGGGAGCTGTGCCCGCCTGCAAGAGCTCTTTGCAAAAGCAGAGAATCCATGGATTTCTCTGTTAAAAAGGGAAATCCATGTTTTCTCCAATAAAAACAGCAAATCCATGGTTTTCTCTATTTTCCTGTGGGAAATGGAAAACACAGATCCCTGCTGATAACCCTTTCTTTGCTATAGTTACCAAAGGCTTATGATCAGGTTCAACTATCTCAGGCTTCTCATAGATGAATATATGAAATTTCTTATAGCTATATACCAGACCTAAATTTTCTTTCTCAATTTGTACATACAGACACTCTGACTTAGAGAAAGTCCTAGATGCATATGCCACTGGTCTTCAGCTATGCCTGTTTTTGAAGCAAAGCTGCTCCATTGCCTTATTTAGAAGCATCTGTTGATAATTTAATGGGTCTTTTAGGGTCATAGTATTTTAGTACCAGAGCTTTCATTATTTTTTCCTTCAGGTTTTTAAATTTAGCTTCATGTTCATGTCCCTATATCCACTGAGCATTCTTTGTAGGAGTGTTATAAGGTGTTTGGTCTGCTTTGCTAAGTTAGGTAAGTATTTCCATGCAAAATTGATCATTCCCAGTAATTTCTGTGCTCCTTCCTTATGGGTAGGGGGTGGCATGTTTGTAATGACTTTAACCCTTGCAGAATCGATTTGCACCCCTTTCTCTTTCCAGTGCCTTTCTTAGCCTCACATCATGTTCTTCCATAGTATTTCCCCAAACTAATACATAAAAAACATAATCAGTATAAACCATAGTTCCATCAAGACCATAAAAATATTGTTGTGCCTTTCTGTGAAATACTTCAGATGCAGAATGCAGTCCAAAAGGAAGCCTATGAAAGCAATACCTTACAAAGGGTGTATTGAAGGTACATAATCTAGTGCTATTCTTTTCTAGGGAAACTTGCCCAAACCCAGAAGAGGCATCAGAAGTGAAGAAATATTTAGCTTCTGCAACATTGCCAAAAGCCAATTCCATGATAGGAATGGGAAAATGCTCCCTTTAATGTTCCTGTTCATTTGCTTCTTTGACCCTGAATTTACATTTTTGTTTGTTCAGTTTCAAACCTGCTCTGAAAGCCCTTTCTAGTGCCTTTCTTAGCCTCAAGTCATGCTCTTCCATAGCATTTGCCCAAACAAATACATCATCAATATAAACCATAGTTCCATCAAGGCCTTCAAAAATGTATTGCCTCTTTCTGTGAAGAGAAAAATATCTTGTCTCTTTCTACTTCAGACGCAGAACACAGTCCAAAAGGAAGCCTATGGAAACAAAGGGCATATTCCAAAGTACATAATCTAGTGCTTTGCTTTTCTATGGGAACTTGACAAAACCCAGAAGAGGCATCAAAAGTGGTGAAATATTTAGCTTCTGCCACATTGCCAAAAACCTCTTCCCTGATGGGAATGGGAAAATGCTCCCTTTTGACATATGTTTGTTTGTTTAGAATCCAGACACAATCTCAAGGAACTATCTTTTTTTTCTATTATGACCGGTGAATGAACCCAAGCAGTTGATTGCTCTACTTTTTCTATTATATCCATGTTGTCTAATCTATCTAATTCCTTTTTCAGTTTCTCCCTTAGTACAAGGGGAACATTTTTCAGAGCATGTATGGTGGGAATATTTGTTTCTCTTATTCTATCTTGTACTCAGTTGACAGTTTCCCTATGCTTTGAAACACATCATAAAACTCTTCTTCTATGTTCCTGTTTTCTAGTTCCTCAGTGACATCCATACTCTTAACCAAACATTGAGTTTTACATAGTCACAACCCAATAATTGGCATGAACTTTCCTGGGACATACTTTTTACTATATTACCCTTGTGTCTAACATGTAAGGCACAAACACTCTTGGTTCCATTCATGTTCCTGTTATATGCTCTAAGTCTCACTTTCTTTTTCTCATAGTACATAGGCTTAGTTTTCACTTTTTGAATAATATATTCCAGTATTTCATTGACCTGTGCCCCTGTATCTAATTTAAACGTAACCATAAGTCCATTGGTGTCCAGGGCATTGTCCAATCCTCAGAAGAATGAACTTGTTCCATTGTGCCAATGAGAAATGCTTGCTTTTCCTTGTTGCATAGAGAATGCACCTGCTGTTTCTTGTGTGTTGCACCCTGCTCCTTTCTACAAACTCTTGCAAAGTGAATGAATCTTTTACACTTATTGCAGAGCTTACCAAATGCAGGATGTGATAGGGCACCAAGTCTGCCCCATTACAGAACTTTGGGGGAGTGAAGGAAAACAAAAAAATTACCTTAGCAACCAGTCTAAGGAGAGAAAGGGGTGGGGATACCAGGATGGAGGAGAGAGAGACATGGATGAAAACAAGAATGAAGAGCAGCATGTGCTGAGGGAGTGGGGGAGAGAGTGCCAGCTGTGAGAGAGGCAGCAGATGGCTGGAAGCATTTAAAGGGGAAGTAACCCAGAATTAGCTCTGGAAAAGAAAAGAAAGCAACCCAGAAGAAACAGGGAGAGACTACAAGGGAGAGATGAGAGGACAGAAAGAAGGGAATGTAAGAAGTGTCCTGGAGAACGACTTACCTGGGAAGCTGAAGTGAGGTAACTAAAGAGACCTCTGAGTTGGTGAGTCTGATACCTGAAGACATCAGGTAACATCAGAGACTTCAAATTAAGAGAAAGGAATGAGAGTGTATGAAGATTAACAAAGAGAAGAGAACCCCACATTTTTTATATCAGTAGTAAATACAAGGTGGCATAGAATTGCCATTTGCCTAGGACCCTTGCGGAGGAGAATGGGACAAGCAACCAAGAAATTGAGAGTTCTTAAAGAGAGAGGGAACTAAATATATCTAAATTGTTAGTTATCTATGAGAGACATAATAGTTGTGCAGAAGAGTTCTTTTTGTTGAACCGCAGCCATGATATCTTCTTCATCTCTCAGGACTGTGTTTGTTTCTGTACCTTATTCCATCAAAGTCATGGTGTTTTGCTTCTGACAGTTGTAGGCTTTTATAAAGAGACAGAGGTTCTGGGCCTGCTGTATTTAAAAAAAATAGCCACCTTCAGTGAATCTGCCTTCTCTGTAGCTTCACTGGCCGTCATATATATGGTGATGCTCCAATTAACTTTATTCCAGTTTTCTGATGCATTGAAGGACATCTTTAACTCCTCTAGAATTCTGAGATGCTCCATTTTTTTTTCTTTCTTTGCACCTCACTTCTGGTACCATGGGTAGTTCTCTAAAGACCAAGGAGTTAAGCCTATAGACTTATGAAGTTTGTTTATTCAGAGAGTGTTACCTTACCCACACTTCTGCTGCTCCCTTCTGCATTCCCTGGGCAAATGTAACAACTTCTACATAACATCTTTAAAGGTATCCACACACCCACTCCACAGCCACATTATGTATCCCAGTTGATGCTGAATAAAACACCATCAAACACACAAAAATAAAATGTAGCAAATCAAGATTAGTGATGATGCATAAGGGAATTAGGATGAATATCAAAACTGCTGAACATCTCCCTGGAGGCACAGAGTTTCATTGGCCAGCATGAGAAATTTGAACTGCCTCCTGGCAGACTAATGACAAAACACCATGGAGGAAACAATGGTTGCATCTGACATACATATTTTCTGTGCAGTAACTAAAATAACTGTGCAGTACAGGGGTGCATTTACACATGCACACCTGTCCTGCATGATAAATATGGTGACTTACACCAGCTTGAGTATAAATTTGATACCTGCATCATGCCTGAGGTGCCATTACGGCACAGTAGGGCTGTGTAAAATGGCACCATTCCGTTTTGACTTCTGTTTTGACATTTCAATGGAACAGTGTTTCATTTTCAATTTCTTTTTGATTTGAAACTGCTGTTCCATTTTGTTTTGTCAAAACAGTTTTGCTGGTTTGACACTGTTTCAATGTTTAGCCCATAAGCTATAATGGGGAAGCACAAAACGGTCAATAACTTTGTCATTTCTTCCCTGATTTGGATGAAACTTGCAAAGATGGTAGCCATGAGGTTTGCCACATTTCAAGGAGATAGGTTCAGGGGTACCTGGGAAACTGCACCTCAAATCTTGAAAGCAAAACTCATGTCACTTGTAAGTGTGAAGTCACAGGGGGGTGAAAACTGCAGAGGTGGTAACCCCTGATAAACCCACAAAGCTTGCCAAGTTTCAAGGAGATAAGTGCAGGGGGTTTGGAGGAACTGCACCTCAGGCTGCTGACAACCAAAACTCAAGTCACATGTGTATGTTAAACCAGTGGAATGAAAACTGCAGGCATACTAGCCCCTCCTGAAGCCATGAAGGCTGCCAAGTTTCAAGGATATAGGTGCAGGGAGTTCTGGGAAACTGCACCTCAGGCTGCTGACAGGCAAAACTTTTGACATGGGTGCTTGTGGGACTGTGTCTGTCTTGCGGCACTGGGTGGGGGGGGCGTGAAAACTGCATGCCTACTAGGCCCTTCTGTGAACACAAAGCCTGCTAGCTGTCAAGGAGATAGGTGCAGGGGGTTCTGGCTTCTGGGACCCTGCACTTCAGGCTACTGACAGGCAAAACTTGTGACATGGGTGGGTGACATTCTGTGTGTATTAAGGTGCACTCTCGCTGGCACTGGGGCCTCTACACAACACAGTAGTGTGCCCCAATGAGATCTCCTCCTCCCCTACAGCCTCATTCTGATCCACCACTTTAAAAGACAACAGGTATAAAATAACTTAGTGAGCAGTGAGCACCAGCAGCATCTCAAACAGCTGAAATATGACAGAGATTTTTTTCCTGTTCTGCAGAGTATTCTTCTCCAGCATACATGTTAAGGCACGCTCTCAGTCTGTGACTCTGTGTGTGTTTGTGTCAAGGTGCACCTCACTGTGTGACTGTGTGTATGTATGTTAAGGCACACCCTCACTGGCACTGGGGCATCTACATGACATGGTAGTGTGCCCCAATGAGGTTTCCTCCTCTCCTATAGCCTCATCCTGGTCTACCACTTTAAATGAAAACAGGTAAAATAATAACAGTGAGCAGCAACACAGTAGCACCAGCAGCATCTCAGACAGCCAAACTGTCATATATCGTTTCTTTTTTAAAATAATTGAATAAAAGTACAGCTGTTGTGTTGAATATATATGAATGATCTGTTACTTGTGGTGTGTGATGGGTTATGTTGTGTTTTCATGTTTACATGTTTATTATTAAAAAACAAACCCTGAATAGTTAGAGAAATATATCTTAGAAAGCTTTTGGGTTGAAAAACCCTTTGTCAGGCTGAGTAAGCACCTGCAGTTGATTTGTCTGTGTGCTGTTCCTGGATAGAAGGAATAGTGAAGAAGCCATAGGCTAGCATGCAATGTAGCAAGAAAGCCAATCAGTGAAAATGGAAATGGAGGCATCAGGGGATGAGGTACAGGCTGGGGGGGGGGAGCGGGAGGGAGATGTAGCAGCATGGGTAAAATTGCAAAGGTACCTGGGGAGTCAGATGTCCGGCAGGTTGTAGTGTATCAAAATTCCACTGTCTAATCTAGATTGAGTCCATGAATTTCTGAATCTACTACCTAGGAGGCTGATGAAGTGAAGTTCATAGGCCTGGCTCTGAAAAGTGGTTTGTAAATTCAAACAAGCACTGAACTTTGTTAACCTAACCTCATCACCAGAACTGAAGCTAACTTCCTACAGCTCACAACACAAAACCTGCCAACAATCTCCAGTACCCCCACAAACTGCACACCAGAATTTATCAAAGACAACAAAACCCAACTACCTGTGGGGGCACATTTCTCACCAAAAAAAACACTCTGTCACCAGTCTCTTAGGCCTGATCCTGAGAAGGAACAATTTACAAACCACTATTCACAGCTGGGCCTATGAACTTCACTTCATCAGCCTCCTAGGTACAGAAAATCATGGACTCAATATAGTGGACTTTTGACACACTACAACCTGCAATTTTACCTGCACTGGCATTCCAGGTAAGCTGAGCTCATCTGGAGCCTCACAACTCCACTGCAGCCAGCAAGCCTCAGGCCTGTCAAAGACATGATGGGTCTGCCCTTTCCCCAGCCAGGACTGTGTGCATGCATGTGGTAGCTGGAGCTTATGGTGCCTCCTACCCACCTTTCACCAGGAGATCCTCAGTCCTGGCATTTACTGTGCTGCCACATCCCCAACAGTCCCACCAGGCATCCCTGACCCTGGCAGAGTGCAGTTTTAGTGGTAATGCACAGGACCTGGGGCCTCCTCCTTCCCCATACCCCTAGCACATACCTCCAAGTTTGTCCTGGCACGGGAGCTCAGCAGGGACATGTTCTTCCCCTGATGGCTAGTGATGCACTGAGTGCCCCCTCAGCTCTGACAGCAGGGCATTAAATGGCTTTTTATTAATGAAAAAAAGGAAATAGGCAAAGACAGAGTGAGGAGGGTAGCATTCATTCCATCTGCACCTGGAGCTTGGGGAATCCCAGCAGTGGGAGGTTCACCTTGAGGAACACCAGTTGCTCCACCAAACCAGAATCCAAGCAGGTGCGGTGGTGTCACTACATCCCCAGCAATGCTGAACACCATCTCACTTGGAAAACTGGTCACTGGACAGGACAGGTGCTCATGGGCAGCTGTGGCCAGATCTGGCCACATCTGGCTGTGGCTTGCTCAGTAGGCCAAGGGGTCACATAGCAGTGCCTCCACATCCTAAGTAAGATAGGCAGCCACCAAGGCCTGAGTGCTACCTGCCTAATGGTGGGGTCTAGTGGCTCTGGATCCCATCATAGAAGCCATGCCCTTGGCCCACATTGGCAGGGCCTGTGGTGGAGGAGACTGGCTGGTGGATGGTGTGCTAGCATGGGACAGCGGATCCCCCTCTTCCTCATCCCCCCACCTCTGCCATACTGCCTCCCTGATTTTCTTCACCAGCACCTCCGTCCATTGATTCAGGGTTTGGCTGCTGTATACACTGCCCTTCACCCTCAGGTCACATATGGCAGCCAGCACATGGACTGTACTAGACTGCAAGGTATCGAGCCATTTTCTGATGCCCTCCTTCAGCTGCCTCACCAGTACCTAGATGTCTGGTGACAGCAGCTTGCCCCAGCTGGGAACATTGTTCCCCTAAAAGCTCACCATTTGGCTCTGAAGTTTCCTCAGTATGGGGATCACCTGGCTAAGGAAGTCATCAGCAGCACTGAGGGTCATGGCAGCCTCAAGGAAGGGCTTGAGGACAAACAAGATTTGGGAGACCGTATCCTCCTCTGTTTTAAGGGAGCCACTGCTTGCTTGTCCCACAGCATCTTGCTCCACTTGATGCTCAGGTGAAAGTAGCCTGCCACATTCCTGCATTTTGAAATGAGCTTGCTGGTGGTGCTGGAACTTTCACCAGCAGCCCTGTCCCCCTCCAAGGCATCCCTGACAATGAGGCGCAACTTGCTTGCCACATAGGGGATGGCAACAAAGTTTGCATCACAGACTGCCTTGACCATATTGGCCCGGAACCCATGGGTGAGCTCACCCTGCCCAGTGAGCCACCCCTGCACCAAGCAGTTTATGGCCCCCATGATCTTTGTTGCTGTGTGGGACTCATCCATCACCTCGGCTAGAAGGAGAGCCCATCACCCAGGAGGTTGATGAAGTGGAGTTCATAGGCTCATCTCTGGGAAGTGTATTGTAAGTTTCCTTTGAGGATCAGGACTGAGAGATTGGAGAGAGAGTGGTTTTCTTATGAGAAATGTGCCCCCACAGATAATTGGGTATTTCTGTCTTTGATAGATTTCCAGTGTGCATTCATTCTGGTGTGCAGTTGTTGTTAGTAACCTCCTGGATACTAAAAATCATGGACTAAATATAGACATTGGATTTATGACACATCATAACCTTCCTGACATCTGACTCCCCAGGTAGCTCTCCACTTTCATCCCCCTTCTCTCTCTTCCCCGCTCCCCAGCCTGTCTCTCACCCATTGACTCCTCAATCTACATTTTCACTGACTACCTGTCTTGTATGCATACCAGACCAGCCTCTGGCTTCTTTACTTTTCATTCCATCCAGGAAGAGCACACACCAGCTGCAGAAACGTCCTTAGCCTGACGAAGGGTTTTTGAACCCGAAATAATTGTTTTCCAACTATTTAAGTTGGTCTAATAAAAGATATCAGATTCACCCAAAGAATCTTGTCTTCCTATATAGACTAAATTCTATAGTGAGATCCTATCCAATATAATTATAAAATTCAAAAGAATAAATCAGTGAATATAATAATAAAATAAGTGTCTAGAAGAAAGAAAAAACCAAAAAGGTATTCTGAAATCCCTCTTGCTAGCCTAGCGTAGTCTAACAAGTAGGAAATCCTTCAGATGAAGATCAGTGCTAGCCTTTGTTGTCTGATGCTGAGCTGCTGGAACACATAGCTCAGTATAATTGACCCCAAGGCAGAAAGCAGGGCAGTTCAAACAATGCTGCCTTTTATGCTATTTTTCCATCCATCCCCTAGAGCACTGGGATTGGAAGGGACCTCAGGGAAGGATCACAGTCATTGGCCAGCTACACAGTCAATATGAGAGCAGTCCCTCCCCTGTCTTCCCTTCTCTTCCCCTTCCCTCTCCTTATTTTCTGTTTCCCTCCAGGCAAGCCCAGCCTGAGCTTCAAAATGCAAAATATTTTGAAACTTTTGAAACATTTCAACTGCTCTTGTTTCATTTTGAGGCTGTTTCAAAGCCCTCTGTTTCATTTCCATTTCACTGTTTGAAGCTTGAAACAAGTCCAAACAGTGTTGAAACGAAACAGCCAGTGAAATTTTGCATAGTCCTACTTCACAGTAACCTAGCAGGGGCCCCCTTTCCTGACTTCAACTTGGGACTAAACAAAGTCCCAAATGCTGGCAATTGTCTCTGGCTTCGATTTGGAACTGAAGTCAGTCCCAAATGCTGGCGGCTGGAGTCTGGAGCTCCCCCTGGTGGCCATAGGGGCACGTAGCAAGCTGCTTTGACTGACCTGGGAGTAAATTTAGTCCCAGGTTGTCTGTGCATGTAGATGCTGGCCTATTCCCACTTTCTGCACAGTAATTTACTGTGCCGAAAATTTAACCCAGCATAAATGCATGTGTACACATGCTCACTGTGAGGAAAATTTGAGACTACTGGCCTGCCATGTATGGGGGAACCATGTACCAATGAGGACCTCACTAAGGCTGTAGAATGTCCCCATTCTTGAACTCAAACTTGAATGTGGTAACAGGGAACAAATAGAAAAAGGAGGAGGAAAAGAAAGAGAAGAATGATGACTGACTTCAATAACAGCAGTCTTGTGCATAAAGTTAAGCACATGCTTAAAGGCTTTGCTGAATCTTGGCTAACAACTTTAAATCCACAGAGATAAAAAGCAACTCTCCAAAAATATTTGAGAACTATAATTAAAAATAAACAAATAGATGAAAAGAGGATTTTTCATAGTGAGTGGATATAATTTTCCCCCTTGGCACAAGGCACTAAGTAAGAGCTTCATTTATTTGCTCTGTAAAATATCTTACAGTGAGAGAATATTGTAAGGTAGACATCATCCTAATGTACATTTCATTGTGGAAGTCAAATATACACATGGAAATGAAGTTATCCACCAAAAACTGTATAATCACAAAAAGAAACAATGAGCCCAGAAACTTCATCACGTTAGCTGAATTAGTAGGCGTTGTGCATACTATCATAGGAAATTACCAGCAAGATGAAACTGTGGGTGTTGAAATGATCTAAGACTACATGATAATTAACTACAGTTGTGTTTGCCATAAAAAGGCCATGTAAAAATAAAAACATGTTCATCTATCATATTTCATTATTGGAAGAGCTACTAAAAATGTCTTGAGAATTTTACCGCTCTCCATCTGAGACTGACAAGGTTAGACCTGTTGACCATGAACAAATATAAAACCAAATCCTGGACTGGTGCAAAAGAGTATAGGTCAATTGACTTCAGCAGAGATCCATTGATCTGTATCAACTGAGACTCTGGACTATTATTTAAGGGGAAAAAATAAAAACAGAAGTAAGATATTACTCTGAAGCTCCTACAGTTTTGTGTACATGAAAATATATCAATATCATCATTCCAGGCAAGGCAAACTAGTTTTAGTTCCCTGTGGGTTTACTATGGCTTCAGTGATGGGCTATTGATGGATTTTATGTCACTGTGAGATCATTTTGTTATTCAGACACTCTGGGCATGTCTGCACAAGACGCTTACTGCGCAGTAGCCTAATAACACTGTGCAGTAGTGTGTCACGGCACAAACCGTGCTAATGGCCTACTGTCCAGTCTTATTAGGCTAATTCACAGTAAGCTTCACTAAATAACCATGCACCAGCACTACTGCTGAGTAATTTAGGTACTGTGCATTTAGTTAGTACTTTATTAAGGAAGTACTAAATTAAATGTGCAGTATATAAGGTGCATTAATGAACGTGTAGGCACCACCCCTCCCCACCCCCCATATTTTGAATATTCTGGTGCCAGTAATTTTTTAGGACTATTCAGAAGCCTACTGAGTTCCAATAGCATTAAAATAATATATAAATATTGAGATATAGATGTAGGGGCATATCAGGGGTAGGTGTCCAGGACTAGGTACTTCCCTGACCTAAATTGGCCTATAGGTTTCTACCATCTCTTGCCTTTCTTGCCCACCATGACTTGCTAAAGCTATATCATGCAACAGGAGGAAGTTCACCTTTACACTACATAATCTACTACAGACAAGGCTTGTCATGCACCGCAGTCTCAGTCTAAATTTTAGGGGTTGCCTCTAAGGGCTGGCTGTGCTTGCTGATTTCAGCTGCCCTGTGTGTTTAAAGCAGGGCACTGTTGGCTGGTACCTCCACCACCCCTACACTCCCTCCACATCCACTGAAGTTAACAGAAATAGAAGGTAACAAAAAAGACAAAAGCCAATTGCTCCACTAACCCACGTCTTTGATTGGTGCAGCTGGGTCCTGCCAGTCCCTCTGTCCTCCTGCCTCCAGTCACAGCTGCATTTAATTCACCTGCCAGTGCTCACAGCTGCCTATCTGCTGGCCTCTCTGCCTGTGCCACTCAGGTAAGTTCCTGCCCATGGGGCTTCCTAGCCTTCTCCGAGATTCACTCTGTGCTGGGTTTTCTCCCCAGCCTAGCAACTGGTAGCCACTCCATTCCCTGCCATGCTGTAGGGAGCAGGCAGGGCCAAGGGAGGGGCACAAAGACTTGCTCCTCTCCATCACTCTGCTAAAAGATAATGGAAGCAGAGTTTATGAGTTGAACAATGAATAGCTTATGACAGGTATATCCTACCACTACTTCTTAGGACCCTGGCTAAACAAAACAAGTAAGCATGTGTTTAAAGTAATTATTATTCAGATAAACACTTAGGCATATGATAATTATAGATGATTGTTCAATTAGAAACTACAAGGAAAGCACTGGTATGTAGACTTCTGACAGAAATGATATGGGATATTATTAGTGCTTATTCCAACTCTGAAGTTTACAACTGTTGATACAGTTTACGTACTAGCCATGGCTCATCTGGTGTAGTGAAACACATTATTTAAAAAGATAGGATTCTTCTGCATCTGTAAATCAGTGAAATAAATACTAGAGAAGAAAAGGAACCACTTAGCTCAGGGGTGTCCAAAATATGGCCTGCGGATAGATCCAGCCTGTGGAGCCCCATCAGCTGGCTCACATTTCTGCCCAGGGGCTGCACATGGGGGCCAGTCTGGAGTATACACTGCATGCAGCACCAGTACATAGAACTGGTGAAAAATACTTTCTTCCTTCAAAATTTAGTTTTAAAGTCCCTGTTCTGGGATTACAGTCATTTAGGTGTTTTTAAAAAAAGTTCCAAGGAACAAGATTCCAAAACTTCTCCAGGTAATATTTTTTAAGTTTTTAACCACCTACATACTTAGAGAAGTCAAACATAAGTTTCCTGTATTGCAATTTAAGACTTCTTATTCTATGTCCCGTTACCACAGAAAATACTCTGTCACCATCCTTTTCGTGATCATCTTTCATGTATTTAAAGACTGTTCTAAAACCCACTCTTCTGCAGACTCAGTTTTTCCAACCTTTTCTCATAAGTCATGTTTCCCAGACCTTTAGGTATTTTTGTTGCTGTCTGCTAGACTCTTTCAAATTTGTCTATATTGCTTTTGAAGTGTAGTGCCTCAAATTGGACACACTACTCTCGGTGACACCTCATCAGTCCTGCGCAGAGTAGAAAAATCACTTTCCTTCAGGGGACACCCCTGTTAATACAACCCAGTATACTATTGGGTTCTTTGTGTGTTTGTTTTGCTTTTGTCTTTATTTTTATTTTTTTTAAATAACAATCATGTTGTTGGCTCCTAATCAGATTTTTTTTTTCTTTGCACCATAAGTCCTAGAGATCCTTGGCTGCCCCCATTATCTGCATCCATTATCATCTGTTGTGTCCCTTTGTCCTCCAGTTGACCACATTTCATTTCTATAGGTCTGACACTACATTATTCAGTTTATGGCCTACTATAATTCCCAGCTCCTTTTCTCTAGAACTGCAGCCTAGCTAGTTGTTCCTCAATTTGTAACTGTTCATATGATTACTCTACCCTATGGGCAAGACTTCGCATTGTCCTTAATGCATTTTAGCTGATTAATTTCAAACCATTTTTTCTAGGTTTTCTAGATCATTCTGGATCCTAATCCTATCCTCCTAAACTATAACTCCAGCCAATTTAGTGTCATCTGCAGCTTTCCCATATCTTCCAAATAATTAATGAAGATTTTAAACAGTGCTGTACCCAAAATAAACCCTGGGGATTTAAAGCCATGTTTAAAGTACATTAAACATATTAGCATCCTTAGGAACCTAAATATCTATGAAACTGCTTCTTGGTACCTAAAACCAATATTGGAGGGGGGGGGGGGGCAGTTCTGGTGTTTTCCCCCTTGTCACTTAAAGTACCTAGTGACTGACCTAAGAGAATGAGCCCTTTCTGGGCTCTCTTAGGCTAGGGACAGAAGTTACACAAACTGATTTAAGGGATCAGAAACTGGTTTAAACCTGTAACAGAACATAAGTCCAGTGCACATAAACCAGTTCCAAAATGGCTGAAACCTGGTCAAAATAAACCAGGTTGAATGTAGTACCAAGCTTAACTGATTTGGGTCAAACTGGTTTCTGCAATGTCTGCCCCAGACCCCTTCCTGGTTTAAGTTAAACCAGAGTCCCCCAGCATCTCGGATGCTTTGCAGCTGGGCTGGGCTAGGCTCTTCCGTCTGCTCCAAAGAACAGACTGGTCCCACCCCTCTCCTCCCTAGCCAGAGCTCCGGGAGAGACTAAAGGCACAGCGGGGTCTATCTGGCTTCCCTCACTGCTCAAGCAGGGATTCCCCCCCACCTCCCATCTCCCACAGCACAGACCCCAAGCCCCACAAACCCTAGGTATATGGTATGCTAGATACTGTTGAGAGGTGACTGTGTCTCCAATTTCACTGGGACAGACAGACAGACAGAATAGTGTCCACTTAGGGCTTTTTGGAGCTAATCAGGAGGGAAGCTGCTAATGTACCTCCAT
>NW_005842603.1:728501-790701 GCF_000455745.1 Alligator sinensis
AGGAAAGCTGCTAATGTCCCTCCATTCCTTCCTTGGAAAAAGCTGTTTAAGAAGAGCTAGAACTAAAGAGAGAGGCTTTGTTTTGCTGATGAGTTGATAACACAATGGTTTGCTGATGCGCTGATAATACTGTGATTTTATCATTCCCCTGCTGGTTTGCAGCCCTGTTAGGTTTGCATACAGGGAGAGGGAGACTGAAAAGCTCAGCATCATCAACACATGCATGCATTGCACCTCCCTCACCTTTGCCTCAGAGTGCTAGTCAGGAGCTGGGGTCTGGCAACACTCCCCACCTCTTGAGCAGGGAGCAAGGAAAAGCCTGAGATGGTGCAGGCCAGGATGCAGGTTTGCACCCCTCCCTAATCAGAGCGTCCTGCCAGAGCCCGACCACACCCCGTTCAGCTCAGCAGTGTGGAAGGGAAGGGAGGGCTGCTGTGGCACCTCCCCGCCCCGCCCCAACTTCTAGCCTGAGCCACTGCAGGCATGTCCCTGCATTTCTGGAATGAAAAGGGAATGTCTATCCACCTCAAAACTGGTTCAAGCTTTGCAGGTTTAACTAACTTGCAAAGATGGAATCAATTTAATCTCAGGCCCTTTGAATGTCTCTCCCTAGCCCTGGCATTTGACCATTCAATCTTAATGGAACAAAATAACTAGTCTAATGGTTGTGGTACTTACGCACATGAGAAAGTCCAAACTATTTTAGTAAATAGGAGTCTATTCACCCTCCATACCTTGTGAGCCTAATTTACAATCTAAGAAATACAGCACATTCATCATGTGTTGGATGTAAACTGAAATATAAAATTAACACGAGGCACTTATAATTATGTGCTGTCAGAGCCTTTGTGTTTCATTGCAGTTTATTTGGAGGGGGAAGGGAGGAGATAGTTTTCAGTGGGAAATGTCCAAGAGCATTCTTAACTAAAAGTAAATGTATTTTGGAAAATAAAATTACAGAACAAACTGACTTTAAAATATATAATATTGACATTTACCTAAAGGAACCAACATTTTCATGAAAATTGTTTTGTTTCCTTCAAAAATGTAGATGGAAAAAAAATCTAATCCCTCTGGAACATCCTAACTCCTAGAGCCTTGAGGACCAAGGGATTAAGCAAATATTTGAAGCTCATGTTATCCAAGTATGTTATATTACTAATAAATTGCTACGCCTGCCTATTTTACAGATTTGCCCAAAACAGGTAGTAAAGGTGAACAGAATTCAAGTATAGCTGTAGAGATGCCCATGCTGTTCTCATTTGCTGTGGATGGGAAGAACTATTCATTGTAGAGTAGTTCCTTATTAAATTTGTTTATTGTTAATTAAGAAACTTCATGCCCCACACTTTAACCTTTTTACTGTTTAGCAGTACTGTACTAGTCATTACATTAAACTAAAGCATTGTGCATTGTTCAAATAACATCACAGAATCCAGAACTGCTGTTAACTGCAGCCTACAATTCCTTGTTTTACACTTCACTTCCAATATAGAAAATGGGTCATACCTCAACATCTGAATCAACAATGATTTCACAAACCTACCAGCCAGTTCAGAGTCAAAAGTTTCTGGTTTCAGTGGTGTTACTTGAATACTGTTGAATGCAAGGTCTCTCTGCTTTAAATGTGTTGAATTTTGCAATAATTCAATCACAAAATATACATCCAATAAACTTCTATTGATCAGTCCATAAACATACGGTACATGCCCATGAAATACACAATACAGAGAAGGCATTAACATATTAGAGATGAAGAACAGAAATTTTAATTTCATTAAAATATTAATTTGCATTTATTAATCATAGTAAAATACATTAATTTCATGGCATTCTGCAACAGATTAAAGTATCAGCCTCCAGATGCTCATTTGCTGTGTTCTCAGCAATAGCAGCAGGCTGAATTACACAAGCAAACAAAAAAAATCCTCTGAAGGTGTACTTCTACTTCTCCTTCCTTTCAGAGTGAATTCTGAGAGATTATTACTTTTGTCCTTTAATATCCTGTGTTAGAAAAGTTAGAAATAGCATTTTCCTTACAGCCTTCCTCAGTGACCATATATACCTTATATGTAATTTATGGAACAACAGAATTTTACTACAAATACTTGCTGAAACAGGTTTTCTTTAGGATGATCTTTGATGGACAAAGTATCTCACACACCATATTTGAATAAGGTCGTATATTAATAATTGTACCATTAATCTTGGTTGTAGCTGGAGGTTTCAGTCATCCCCTGGCACACATTCCCTTAAAGGTGTGATGGGGTTTGTTCCCCAATCCCAAGAATCATGCCTCCTGCCATGCCACGTGTGCATGGCAAGACATGCAATTTTGGTATCAGGGATCAGATCCCACTCATGTCATTACTACTTGCCAGCACAGGGGGAGCCTGGGATCATGATCCCAGTCTCCCCTACCACTGGCAAGTAGAGAGGTAGGTGCCCAGTAAAGTGGTGTGATCCTGGGGCTGGACCAACAATCAGCTGATTGAGTGCCAGCTCCAGGACCACACTGGGGCCAGTCCCTGAGACTTGCCACGCAGCTAGCATTAGGTTGCATGCCAGGGACCCTGCCACATTTCAATTTAAAGCACAATGAAAAACAGCCATGAAATTATTACACATTTTGTGGAATCATTTTGTGGCTTATTTCCCATTTTATCATGCCATTAATTGCCTGAACATGTGGCCGGGTTACTATTTAAGACACAATTAACTGGTTAATCGCATCTTAAGTGTTCCATCTGGCAGGGTCCTCATTGCCAGTGGCCCAACATTTGAGGTTCAATTTACGTAGTCTGAAAGTTATGTAGTCTCTCAGTGAGCTTCAATTTCATACAAATGAGGAAATTCTAAATGGATTGGGGAGAGAGGGGACAGGAAAAAGGGAAGACAGCAGTATAATACTAAGAATGTCACTTGTCCCTAACATTTTAATGGGATAGATGGATGCCCAATTTGATCAGTCTAGTATCTGAAGGACAAATAGCAGAGATGCCTATGTCTCCTGAACATGATAAAGTTTGTGAGATGTAAACCTATTTTCTCTGAAGATGTTCATACTTACATTATCATCATCAAAAACAAGATACACTCAAGTAAGATACATGAAGCAGGTGCTGAATTAATGTACACCAAATTTGCAGATGACACCAAATCAGCTGGAGTTGCAGATACTCTGGAGAGTAGGGCTAGGAGCCAAAATGACTGGGATAGACTGGAGAAATGGTCCACAGTCAGTCAGATGAGATTCAAGAAGGATACATGCAAGTCCTGCATTTGGGACAGAATAATTACATGCACAAATACAGACTGTGGAATGGCTGAATAGGCTGCAGTACTGCAGAGAAAAGACTGGGGGGTTACACTAAACCACAGATGAGCAATTATTTTGGCCCATGGGCCATATAGAGAGTTTTGCTGACCGGTTGCAGGCCAGGTCAGCACCATCCCTTGCACAACAAGTCACCAAAACTCCTTATGTGGGATGGAGCCATGAGCGGTGCTCAGGAGTGGGATGGGCAGGTGAGGTCAGGATAATGGAGTGGGGTCATGGGGTAGTGACAGTGCAAAGCCAGGCCTGGGGCAGAGCCGCCATCCGTTCCCTGCATGCCTCTGGTCCCAGTACCCATGCCCATCACAGGGCCATCCAGGGAGCAGATTGTGGCTCTGCCCTGGGCCCTGACCCCACACTGTCACTGCTTCAAGATCCTTGGTTCTTGCTGGCCTCACCCACCCATGCTTGGGCTGGGTGGGACCAAGGGACTTGCAACAAGTTGGAGAACATCCCTCAGTGGGCCAGATTCAGCCTGCAGGACATATTTTACCCACCCCTGCACTAGACCATAAGGCGAATGAACCAGTAGTGTGCCATTGTTGCTATGGCAACAGAAGCAGTTACCTGTTGATTGAGCAAGATCCCACCATGCTCTTCATCCCTAATTTCCTATGATCCTACATAAGAGCTTAACAACATGACTTTGGCACAAAAGCAATATTTCTAGCCAGTGAAAAGACTGGAATTTAAGAGTCCAGCTACACTCTGAATTTGAAGAAGGTATACCACAAAAGCAGGCCAAAAAATGTTTTCTTAACACGTTGTGACGTGGGCTCCAATTAACATTCTCTTATTCAAAAATGTTCTTTATTTATACAAAGTTTTAATTCTTGTCATGCAAAATATGGATACACAATGCTTCCTAAGATTTCTTTCCTCTTTTTTTTTCTTTTTTTCTTAACTAATATGTTGTGTCTTGTCAATCACCAGGATCATAACATCTTTAAAAAACTTTAAGGGCAGAGACTAATTAATATGTGTGCAATGCTTTCACAAAAGTAATTCCTCAGCTGAACCTGTAGGTATTATTTTATTATGAATAATATGAATTTTGCTCTTTGTGTGTCATGTAAAAACAACAAAAAAAGAGCATATAGAGCACAAGTGGGGGGGGGGGAGAGAATTGCTATGCAGTACAGTTTGAAATGTTTAAACATGACCTGGTTGAACATTTTATTACTTTCACTTGAATATATTTTTAAGGGAGGGGTAAACAGCATCTGATTCCTTTTGTTTCTCAAATATAAGCATAACCTTGAAGATATAGCTTACTAGCAAATTAAATGTCTTCCATATCACCAAAGCAGAACATTGTATAATTCATATTGATTGACTTAAAAGATGCATGCACGTTTATATGTATATGTGTAGGTGTGAGGGTGGGAGTGGGTGTGGGTGTATGAATAGTCTTCTAAAACATTGTTTAGCACAACTGATTTCTTGTATATCAACTAAGCTTGTATATCAACAAAAGATACTAAACATTATTTAAAATTACTGAAGTCAACCTGAATAAATTCCTAAAATGAAGATGATTTAAGGGTCCTTACAAGGTTACGATATGAAGTGACTGCTTAGACGGTACTTATTTTGATGTGGCATAGAAGCTTTCATGGATATATATCTATAAAAGCCTTAAAATCTAAGAAGCTAAAAGAAGGGAAATAACTCCATTTTGAATATACTGCCACATTTTAAAAGCTAAACAAGCATACAAGAGACTGACTTTAAAGGCTGAAAACTGACCACTAGGGATGCAGGTTTTCCATTTGCTGCAGAAAAACATGGATTTTCTCCTTTAAAGGATACAAATGCAGGAAACATTGGGTTTCCTTTCCTTTCACAAGCTGGCAGAGTTCGAGCCTGCAAGGAGCTGCTTGGGGCTGGGGGGAGCGGGACACAGGGGACGCCACATGCACATGTACACATGCACATGACCACCAATACAGCCAGGCAGAGGTAGATAGAAGCTCCCTAGCTGCCTGCAAGTAAGTCTATGTGGGAGGCGAGAGAGGTGGGGGGGGCATAGGTGATGCACAGGAGGTGGGGGAGGGCATGGGTGATGCAGTAGGGGCAGATTGAGGCAGCCATGGTGAGGGAGGAATTGGGGCAGGTAGCTAGGACTGGGGCACTGCCCAGCCAGGGTGGCGCCTGGTGCCCAGGGCTGCAGCAAGAATGCATGGCCACAGGATCCACCTGGGGGAGTAGGACACAACCACAGGTGGCTCATCTAGGGGCAGCAGGGGGGCTGGATCCCCACCACTATGTATACTCCCAAGGGTATATGGGGGGGTGGGGCATGTGCCCCTCCAGATTTGTGCATGGGGTGGGGGAGAATGCAGGCTGCCTGCTGCAGGCTTAGGGCTCCCCACTCTGCTGCCCTTCTTGGGAGAGCCTCTGCAACCCAGCAGCTGGGACCCAGCACAAGATGGCAGAGTGGGATGGGGAGGTTCAGTGATGCTGCTAGCACCACCAATGCCAGGAGTCTCACACCAGTTATACTGCCAAGGTTAGGCACTCCCTGCCCACCCAGGAGCAGTGGGGGACCACAACTGTATGCTGCTGCCCACCACCAGCCCCACTGCTGCTGGATGGGAAGGTGGCACCTCACCATAGCAGCTCAACCAGTGCAGGGCTCCTGGTGGTGATGGCAGTGGCACCGAGCCTCCCCACCCAACTCTGCCCTGCTGCACTGGGTCCTGCCCACTGGGCTGCAGAAGTCCCCAGGTGAAGGGCAACAGGGTGGAGAGCCCTGAGCTCACAGTGAGCAGCCCGCATCTTCCCCTGCCCCTGCACAGGCTCCACTCCAGCCATGCTGCCCATAGAGGGGTGCTCCATGCTCCTCTATGGCTACAGCAGCCATTAGGTCCTGTAGCCCTGGCAGCTGGGTGCCCCCTCCAGCAGGGCTGGGCAGGGAAGGGGCACCAGTAGGGCTGGGAGTGTAGGGGGCTGTGGGTTGGTAGTGAGAGGCACCAGCAGAGATGTGCAGATGTAGGTTTGGAGTAAGAAGCATCAGCAAGGCCAGGGGGCTGTGGGTTGAAAGTGAGGGCACTGGCAGGGTCAGGAGCTGTGGGTCAGGAATGAGAGGTGTTGGCAGGGCTGGGAGGACTGTGGCTTGGAAGTGAGGGGCAACAGCATGGGCAGAGACTAGGCACTGTCATATCAGGGCTGCTCAGCCCCACAAAACAGCAAGGTAGGGGGCACTGTAGCTGGACCCACATCCTGGGGAGTGAAGGGGGTAGGGGGAGCTCTGATTTTCCATGATAAAAAAAACAACTCAAACTCCAAAATATATAGGTATTTAAAATTTATTTTATTATAGTGATTGGGGCACTGGTAGGCTTCCAAATTGCTTTAAAATTGTAGATATGGAAAAATGTGAATTTTGGCTTTTTAAATCAGAGTATATGGGATTATTTTTTCAGAGAATTTAGGATTTTTAAACAGGGAAAACCAGAATCCCTGCTGATCACCAACCAACTCAACATACACATGCATGTTAATAATCCTAGGAAACAAACACCTGAACCAGAGAAAATGGAAAATTATATAAAGGAAGGTGGCAAAAAGTAAACAAAAATAATAATAATAATAATAAAAAAAAAGAGCAGCAAAATATCTACAGTCCTTGCCAATATTTCCAAGGAAGAGCAAAAAAGAGATTCACATAGCCTTTGAGACTGTTGTTTTGTTTGGTTTTGCAAAATGCACAGATGTTTAATTTTTAAAACATATATTATTTCCTTGCCAAAATACTGATATGATAGATACTTATAGCTGTGATAAAAATTATAGATCAGGGTTAGTTCCCACATATTGCTGAATAATCTGGTCATAGTCCAACACAGGATCTAGGCACAAATTTAATTGCAACCAGACTACTGAGACACTTAAAGTTAAGCTGAATTGTGGCCGAAGTGATTTCTCAGTGAGCTTACTACTATAGCAAGGCCACTAATTTATAATGATCTTCAGTCTTTAAAAATCTCCTCTTACTTACATGTGCATGTGTCTCCACAGAGAGTATCTATGGACATAAAAAATAACAACATCAGTATAACATTGGTAACAAGGACACAAAAAGCAGGGTTTTGCACTTCCTTTTTACACCTGGCTGTAGTATCTATCTCTACCACTTCCTGGGGTAATGAGTTCCACAAGCTAAACTATGCACTTCATAGAAAAAAAAATACTCTCTCGTTAGTTTTATACTTATCTCCTAATTTCAGCAGGTGCCCCTTCATTTTCTGGGACTTCATAAATAAAAGTTCCCTATTCATTTTGTTCATATCCTTCATGTTTTTATAGACCTCTAGCATATTCCACACTCTCCTCCTCCCCCCCACTCAGCCTTCTCCTTTCTGAAATGAACAGTTTTATTATTTTTTTAGTCTCTTCTGGTATAGCAACTGCTTCATATCCATGATCATTTTGGTTGCCTTTCTCCCTACCTTTTTGTACAGGTACCACTCTACCTTTAAAAATGTAATGTTAAAGATTAAAACATTACAAAATGTTAAAACAAAATTCTACTTACAATCAGGTTTATGTTTTGAATATTCAGTTTTCCAAATGGAAAATCTCTCTCTCTTGAATATTATTTATAATGCACTTAAAACTAGCTGTTTCTGCAGACATTCTTACTACTACATCATACCAGATACTTATTGAAGTATCTTCAGTAAGCAAGCACAAAAGGTGCCAAAGCACAACTAAAGCAAAGTAGGACTCTGTCCTCCCCCATTCCCCAAAAGAATGGAGAGTTTTGAACAGATTTTTTTAGGAACACATCAAGTGTCACATATACCTTTGGCCATCTAAGTGTCACAGACACTTTAAAAATATTACCTGTCCTCTGCATCTAGAAAGAAAGAAAAAGTTTCCAGGAGTGGGAGTGGTGGCTTTAGGGGTGCCCATACACATGCAGAGAGGCTTCTCTGATACTCTGTGATTACAGCATGTTGGACCAGGCTTGATTAATCAAGTCTGCTGGAGTGTGGTAATGAGTGCGCTCCAGCAGACTCCAGTGTCTTGTGTATCAGCATCCCTGCATTTAAAAATGCTGGCGGGGGTGCTTTAACTAAAGCTTGTTCCACGAGCTTTAGTTAAAGTGCCCCCACAGCCATTTTTCAGTGTGAGGATGTTGATATATAAGTTG
This sequence comes from Alligator sinensis, assembly GCF_000455745.1. Lineage (NCBI taxonomy): Eukaryota > Metazoa > Chordata > Crocodylia > Alligatoridae > Alligator > Alligator sinensis. Next base: position 737,000 of record NW_005842603.1, read on the forward strand.
CCCCAGGCACTTTAATTAGATCAGCTCGCAGAGCCACTCTAATTAAAACCTCCCCTCCCCCCCGCCCCGACACCTGGAACATGTGTATAAGTGCCCTATGTGTTTGGTTACTCAATGAAAGACATATTTGGGGACCTAGTTTTTAGAAAGTGACAATAATCTAGTCATTTTAAAACCTTCGTTCAGCTAGAACACTGTTGCTACATGTAGTCCATAAAATGATGATATCACAGTTTCAGCTGGTTTGGAAATTCAGCATAGCGCAATGCATCTGTCAAGTTCCAACATGTTTTGAGTTTGTTTCCTTTCATCCTCTACAATCATGGATGCCCTTATAGCCACTAGAGAAAATAGTTCCTATCACTGATGTTACGAACTCACTGCTTTCTATCATAGCTGAAAGAAAAATATATGGTATATCATGAGCCTGAAAATATATGGTATATCATGGCAATTTGTTTGGTGTGGTCTTGTTTAACTAGCTGGCCTTAAATCACTGCACATGGACATAGTAGTTTCACGTTGCCATATGAAGAAGCAGAGGAAATGGAGTTTAAAGAATGATTTGAAAAGTGTGTGTGTGGGGGGGGGGATGAAATTCATTCTTCACGACCAATACCACTGTCAGAAGAGCAATATGACTAATGGATTTCTAATACAGGTGGAAGGTTTTAGTCAAATTGAGACAAAGGTGTGACTGACAAGAACAATTGTGCCTTTTACTGGTATTCATAGACTTGAAGGGATATGCTGAAAAGCTTTCCCTGTTATTTAATAGTCCTATCTCTTCTTATCAGCCTCTTTTCATTATGTTGCGGTAAAGGCTATATTTACATGGATGCTTAACATATGTTTATTGTTATTTCAGTACTTTGCACATGTTTTGACAAGTATAGAATGTCCTTGAAACTCTTGTTTTACTCCAAACATCTCTCTCTCAAAACAGAGTGATAAACTACTAAAACATTCACCCCCCTAAGGAACTGCTAATCAAAGTCAGCAAAAGAAGAGGTCGGGTGGGAGGTGGATACTAACTAGATTGTTTCAGCATAGTTCTTAACAGTGACACGCACACATACAACATAATGTTCTGGAAACCTGGCTATATGGTGTTTGCTCTTAATAAGAGATAAATGCCAATGGAATAGAATATTCTGTCATGTTAATGGTCTCCTGCTGTAACCTAAATGCTGGACCAAGCTGAAAATTTTATGGAAAAATAGCGCTGAAAAGCCAAGACTATTATTTTCCAAGTGGGAGACCGTTATCTAATTCATATTAAACCCATTATTAAAACTAGGTAAAGTTACCATAGTAGGTGATCCAGAAAGACAAAAGTCAGCTTATTTTAATGGATAAAAATGCAGGAAGCTGTGAGTTATTCTAATTGGATGAGAGAAAAAAAAAACATGAAAGTGATGTTGCTTCAGGATATTAAAAAATATATATAACTTATTTTAAAAAGTACAGGATGAGGGGTTTTGTTTTTATTTGGGGGGGTTCATTGTGATACTGAAGAATTTGATAAATTCAATTCAAACAAGGTTTTTTTGCACAATTTTCCACTGGAAATTTTACCTTTGCTTTCAATTGATGTGAAGCACCAAGCATTATTTATGCACCATTGTGGCTCAGTTAGTAGGACAGACCACAGCTTTATCATGGACCATGTAGTCTAATTGAGAGCAGAACCCAAATGACATTCTGGAAACACCCTGGCTTGAAAACTGCAGCTTGCATGAAGTACCTCAGTGACTCAGACAAGTACTGAGATTGTTGTTTTCCTCAAACAAAATACTGCATTTTAGGTCAAACGGAGACTATTTCACGATTTAGAAATATCAAAACATTTCTATAATATTGTTCAGAAATTACTTTTCTTCCCCGCAACTTTCTACTCCACAAAATGCTTTTGTAATTGGACTATTTGGGTGGAAGATGGATGTCAAAATATTAAAGTATCTCAGAGGATTAAAATTCTGGGTTTATCATCAACTCTCTTTCTAAACAAACTGTTAGAGATATCTCTGAATCTTCACAAGTGTGCTGAAAAATTAAATCCATTACTCTGTTGGATGCCCATATAACATAACAGGATGAATGTTAAGAATATCAAAACAGCTGCTGGGTTCTAATATGATATAAATATTTAGCTACAACAATAGGACAGATTTAGTTGATGCTCCAGATGCTTATGCCCCTTCTGTGAGTGGATGCTGCTATAAACCTTGCTTAACTGGCCAATTAATCTCCTGTGTTTTGCATGGCTGGAGCTATGCTGAACAATGGCAGTACCAGCCACTGTGGCCTTCTGCCTAAAATCTGCAGACCTCCATTTTGCAATGCCAAAAGAAAGCAGATGTATGCAGTTTCATTCATGTTTATTCAATAATGGCAGATTCCTTATCTCCTCTCCGTCTCCCTGCCAGTATTTAAACAGTAGAAGGTATCACAGAATTTGGCCCATTGGGTCAGGACAGACAAATCTATTAGTCATTTTGCCACTAGTTTTCATAACTAAAGATGGTAGCCTGATAAAGGTTTCAAGAGAGAGCGTATATGCCATTTCAGAGAAGGCAAAAAAAACAAAGACAAAAAAACCCCACACATACGCAACAACTGAAATGCCACTCTCCTGACTAAATGAGCAATGGCTTGGTATATGTTGTAAGAAAAACGATGATAAATAGACCCAACTCTGTACCCTGAGTTCTCCCAAGGCAGATCCTTCAGCAATATGCTCTGCTCTCTTTTCTCTTCATTATGTAAACTCTTTTGCTGCTTCCAGGCATGGGTCTCAATTTGCCAAAACCTTAATTGATTAATCAAGTCAGTTTGTGCAGTGTGCAACATATGTTAAAAGGTAACATTAATTGTGGGATGCAATGGAAAGTAATAGAATTCCAATACAAATACCCTAGGGACTTTTTAATATATTAGCACTCTTTTCTAGCATGCATTATCAAGAAAATAATATAAAAGATTCATATGTTTATTCATTAGTAATTCAGTAGTAAAATGCATTGTAAACTGCTAATGAAATAGTAAGTTGTTAATTATAGAGTGACAGCAGTTGAGCCCCTGCAAAATGCAATTTTCAGATGTTTTTATCTCAGCAAATGACTGAGACACCATAGTAGAATGTTTAATGACAATATATAATCACATTCCATAAAACAAAATAAAGTTTGTTGTTCCTGTTTCAACTGAGTGAAGAAATTTAGAATATTAAAATAACTATAATATTCTGCTGATACCAAAGGCTGAAGCTCAATAACAATAACATTTGTAACTCTGATGGAGTACACCAAATGTCAACAACTTTGTTAACTATATCAAAATAATGTATATCATAAAGTCAAAGTACCCATACCATAATGGCCCATACTGGTATTCAAAATTCTCTCTCTCAAAAAGGATTAATAGCACATTAACACATAATAGAATTCAGTTTAGCCCCTTTCTTTAAAAAATAAATTAAACAAATTTCCCATTATGAAAAAACGATTCAGGGGAAAGACTCCCTGCAACTGGGAAACAGGGTGGAGGAACAGCCTCCTCCCTTTCACTTGCAGTCTCTGGGAACAGAGCAGAGGATGCACTGGGGCAAAGCCACCAGCCCCTACCGGAAGTGAGGCAGTGCCCAGCTTGGGAAACAGGCAGGGAGCAGCAGTGGCTACTTCTCTCCTCCTGGTCCAGTCTGAGAAGGGAAGGGAGTAATGCAACACATTCCCCCATCCCTTTCCCAAAGCGAGGAACATCCCTGGGTTGGGGAAGAGACTGGGGACCACACTGCTCCCCTCCTGTCCCAGAACAGGCTGGGAGGCGAGAGGAGCAGTAGGGCACAGACCCCTGCATGCTGCTGCTCCTCTGCTCTGCTCCCAGTCTCAGGAAGTGGAGTGGAGGGAGCCACTGGGTAAACTCCTGCCCACTTCTTGCTACTGGGACTCTGATGTGAGAAACAGGTAGAGGGCTTGCAGCATTGTTTCCCCACATCAGCTGCCAGTGCTGGGAGCCAAGGTGATGAAACAGTGGGGCAAGGCCCCCACCTGCTCCACACACCTAGGACACGAGTGTGAGGAGCAGATTGGGGCTTTCCCTTACTATCCCAGAGAAAGCCTTCCTGAGTCTGGGTCCTCATCTCCCAGCTCCCCCTTGCTCCCTGCCACACCACTGCTGAATGGCAGGAGGGAGTGGGGCAAGGGGAAGGCAGCAAGGGACAGCGCTGTGCTCAGCTTCTGGTGCCCAGGAGCTGAGCAGGAGGAGTTGCAGGATGAAGGCCTTGCCTGCTTCTCATACTGAACTCTGGTGTAGTCTCTGGAAGGAGTTAAGTGCAGGGAAGTGTACAAATATATTCTAGGAGGAACAAAAGTACATGTTCTAGGAAGAACTAAACAGGATACAGCAGTTGGCTTGCTGCTTTCCCATTCCACATACTGTTTGGCGTAGAGGGTCAGTGGGAAACCGTATGACATATGCTTCCAACCATATGGCAAACTAAACGCAGTCCTGACCCACATCTCAATTATTTTCAGATGGACAGAGCCATCTGTGGAGTCAGGGTAATACGAAAGTATTTTATTAAATTATGCAGAAGATAGAAATAGGAGATAAGGGTTTGTTTGGGGATTTTCTTTATTATTTCTGTGTTGGAATTTAGCAAGTTTCTATGTTACATATGTGTGGACATGACCTGAGCCCCTACATTAAATTCAGGCACAAAAGGTGCAAATAGAAATAGGGCAATGCCAGGTCAGTCACAGACAAAGCTGGGCTCACTAGAAAATCATAACGTGAAGCGGGACACATCTGCTCTTCCAGTCTGTTTATCTTAAGGCAGGACAGACCTCCCTCATGCTTATATGACTATAGCAATAGCCGTAATGATGGCTGGATTCAACATAAACCACTACTGCCCTGCCACACACTTTCTATTCATCCAAGTTCAACGTGAAAACCCAGGGCAAGATTTGGGAACTGCCTTAGCTCAAAATAATATCCACCAAAACATTTCTTTATTTAAACATTACAAGACAAAACTTTTGTTACCAAATTCAGAGCCAGGCTGCTTTGAGTGCTCAGTCACAAGGTTTCTAAAATCAGGGGTTGGCAATGTTCTGGAGTGGGGGGCTGCTTTAATAGAGCTGAGCACAGGCCACTTAGGCCGCAGCTGGAGTACTGCATCCAGTTTTGGGCTCCACAATTCAAAAAGGATGTGGAGAAGCTTGAGAGAGTCCAGAGAAGAGCCACGTGCATGATCAGAGGTCAGGGAAGCAGACCCTACGATGACAGGCTGAGAGCCCTGGGGCTCTTTAGCCTGGAAAAGCGCAGGCTCAGGGGTGATCTGATGGCCACCTATAAGTTTAGCAGGGGTGACCACCAGTATCTGGGGGAATGTTTGTTCACCAGAGCGCCCCAAGGGATGACGACTAGGGCGAATGGTCATAAACTACTACAAGACCGTTTCAGGCTGGACATAAGGAAGAATTTCTTTACTGTCCGAGCCCCCAAGGTCTGGAACAGCGTGCCACCGGAGGTGGTTCAAGCGCCTACATTGAACACCTTCAAGAGCAAACTGGATGCTCATCTTGCTGGGATCCTATGAACCCAGCTGACTTCCTGCCCTTTGGGCAGGGGGCTGGACTCGATGATCTTCCGAGGTCCCTTCCAGCCCTAATGTCTATGAAATCTATGAAATCACTTCCAACCCAGTCTGGGGCACTGCCACTGCTGCTACTGCAGCCACAGTCACCATTCCCCTTGCAATGCTCCTGCTGCTTCTCCCTATGGCACACACCAAGTCCCCTGCCACCAAAATGCTGTTCAAACCCTCCTGCTCTCTGGACCATAGGTTGCCAACCCCTGTGAATGGTGGGAAATAATTCCTTTTCTTGGAAACAGTATTAAGTCGTATTATACACTGCATGTTGCTGTTAGGGTGACTGTATTTGGATCTTGGGGATCACTGGATTTGCAGCTGAATAAAGGTTTTGATCTGTGGCTAAGCAAAGCTGCTGACCACAAGGCAGAATGATATATTAAAAGTCACATTGCGAGACACTTAGGCAGGCAGTTTCCTAACAATGTGGTAGTGTTTAAGATATATGATTCATTGTGTAAAAGGAACAGGATGCAGCCCACCAACTATTGTTAGGAGTTAGGAGATAAGCAGAAGTAAGACCTTGGAGATGAAGAAGGAGTCAGCAAGAAATGGCAAGTGACTGAAGGAAGTGGAGGTCAAAGCCTTACGCATGCGCTCATAGAAAAAAGACATGTAAATAAGTGAAATCCATAGGTAATTCCATGCTAATGGAGTAAACAGTAAACAGAAGCAGAGCTTGAGATAGGAGGGAATATGGGTGGAACCAAGGAGGGACAACGGTGGAGTAAATGTTAATGAGTAGGAACCAAGGTGTATAAATGTGGAAAGAACTAATGTTTGCCGCAGCTCCCTGTTTTGTTGAAGCTTTGCCCGAAGCTGTCTCCATTCTGAATAAAGCTGTTGCGAGCAGTGTGTGCTGGTGTTTGTTCCCTGAGCAACTGGATCCCTGAGCAACTGGATCGCCGTCTCTCTAGTTGTTGGGTGCTGCAAGGAGTCGGGGTCTAACAGCTGCCATGATCCCTTCATGAGCAGCTGCTTAGACATGTCTCTCCTTAAATTGAACACCATGCCAGGCTTACTCAACACATTTCCCAGGGGTCATGGACTAGATACAGACATTCAAAAAGCCCAAGGCAGAATCAGTCTAAGTTGCATGGTTTTCTGTAAGTAGCATAGTTCAGATTGGTAGCAACAGAACACACATTCCCCACTTTTGGTGGGAAGGTTAATCTTAGACCAGGTTCTGCCAGTTTTAAACCCGTCTATGCATGCTGAACTTGTTTTGTTACAGGTATAGACCAGTTTCTGATCACTTCTATACCAGTAAAAGTGTAATGTCTGTACCTGGCCCATCTTTAAGTTCTTCCTTTGTCCATTTCTGGGTTTATTTAAGTTTGACCTTTGCCAAAGTTCATTCTCCAATCCAGATCCCTTAGGGCCTCTGATTTCCACCCCACCCCAATAGTCTTGTAATGTCTGATTAGAGTCTTCTTTGTAGTAGATAAAACAGGTACTTCCCACCTCAAATTGTAGATTATTTTCTAGAAATAAGCAGAATGGCACTTTATAAAAAGTCTTCCAGTACTCTATCTTACCTTCCATTTGAGCACATATATTTCAAGCTCTAAGCAGCTTTTCATGCAGGGGCCCTTTTGAGTATTCACTAAGGGATAAACTCTTTTATTTTAGTTTTTGTGCTTTAGTGCTTAACTAGCAGATTGTGGCTGGTATTTGCATGAATTCTAACACTTCCTGACTAGGGAAGTGTAATACTTCCCGACTAGGGACCCCTTACAGGTTTCAAATTTTGTATGTACTTACATACACCACTGAATCGGAATTTAATGATGTTTGACTGGAAGTTTTTCTTTACTGGTGAGACAAATTGGGAGTCTCTTGTTATGCAGAATTCTGGTTATGAATTTTGGTTGTAGCTGTAAAAACCTGTTGTATCATTGAATGCCTCAGTGCAAAGTCAGTCCACTGCTCTTAGAGATGATTCACGTATCTCTCACACCAGGGCTAGTGCAAGGCTTAAAATTTAACAGCTTCCATTCATCTCAGACTATTTTAGCTAACACCCATTTTCTTCAACCTCACGGGGTGCTCAAGATTCCCAAAATAAAAAAGTAAAGTATGGATTATGGAAGAATATAGAAATTTGAGAATTCAGAAAGACTTGGAGAGACACAATGTTTGTGGGGTTGCAGAGGAAACAAACAGGTGGGAATATCTTTGTAGTCAAGGAGCTCTTTAACTGCAAGAACTGTAAAGGAAGAAGAAAATTGGCTTCAAAGGACAGAAGGATAAAGCGTGCAAGATTCAGAGGAAAACTAATGTTCAGGAGGAAGGATACTGGACTCCTCAGAAGACTCTTATCAAAGCCCAGTGAATGCTCAAGAATGGTAAAGAAAGCAAGGAAGGAAAATGTATCCGGATGTATTTATTCTTTTCCTTGGATATCTACAGATACCACAGGTACCCCACCACTTCCAAAACACTTCCTATTCCTGTGTAGGGGTTTATATGGGGTAAGTGGAGTGTCAGCTGACCCTAGCCTTCCACTGTGATGACAGGGAGTGGGAAGAGGGTTAAACTCTGCTGGATGCTTCAGGCCATCATGGATCAATCTAACCATTCAGCTGTAAGGTGGCAGGCTAGGCTAAGAATTGCTGTACTGATCACTTTCAAGCCTCAGGTTCAAGGCTACAGTGTGATAGAGAAGCTCCTAGTATGGTCCATATTGGCCAATGAAAAGAAGGAGATAACTGTGTTTGAGTGCAGTAGTCTATTTGCAACAGTCATAGAGGATGTGTAGAGGACCATTAGGTATCAGGATACCTGGGGTACTAATTGCATAATGCTATAAAGGGGCTATAGCTTCTTTTGAATTTAAAAGGGAACTATTTAATTCTGCCAAGCATGCATATAGGACTGAAGTCATTTGAGAGCTGAGCACAGACTATCTTATACAAAATGAAAAAGCAACAGAAGCAATCAGAATGAACATTTAAAAAAAGGAATTAGTCAACTTTTTCAAGAAAGAGAACTGAGGGGGAGTTGGGTGATGACTCAAAAGGAAAGAACAATGTCTATACTGCATAGGAAAGAACAGTTCCTATACCTATCACTTGATACAGAATAATTCACATTTGGCTGTCTGCAATTCTCTCAGATTTGATGATGTGTGTTGTATAATAGTCTATCGTTGCTAAGGAATGATGCTAAGCAAGGCAACACTTACAGAAGGTCACCCACCTTTTCAGCAACAATTTCTAACATTAATTATTTTGGTGAACTGCAGATCTCACTTTTTGAATATTCTACACATTTCCTGAAATAAAGAAAGATTTATCACTATAATACAGTTCAAACATGTAAAGACCTAAATCTTGTTGGGGAATTACATCTTTTTCATTAAAACCTAATTTCTGCATCTGAGCATTGCTGTGCATTTGTCTGAAGGTAATAACCACAGCATGACCCAGTTTTACTGTTTTAAAAAAATTACACGAGAAATGTATATTCTTGCCAAAGGCAACATCTTTTTTTGTGTAAATTTAAACTACTTGGGCTGTCACAATCAGCTTTTTTTCTTTCCTGAAGGGAATTATTTGTTTTAGTTAGAAAATTTAACTGAAAAAACATTTTTTTTTCATCTAAGGCAGGAAAAAATAAGGAACTAATTTATGCATATATTATGAAAGAATATATGGTTTAAGGTGTTTTATACAGAAGCACTAAATACTGTATTCAAAAGAGAGAGAGTACTATAGAAGTATGAGCTCTCTCAAATTTCTACCTTACGGAATGCATCTACACATGCCTATTTAAGGCACTTTAGCCTGATTTAAGGCACATTAAGGGCACACATCTACACGTGAGTGCCTTTAATGTGCCTTACAAATGGTGATTTTAGGCAGTCCATGCCTAAATTTGATACCTGCATAAAGCAGGTATCAAAATTAGGGGTAAATAGTTACATCGCATTAGCAAACATGTAAACATGCTGATGCACATTAACACAGTGTGTGTCCATTGATTTAGGACTAACTGGAGTCCCAAGTCAGTCTACACAACCGTGTTAATGTGCATTAGCACATGTAGACACATGCCTAAATCTCCCTAAGCAATCAGGACTCTTGGTAGAGGTAATACCTTTTATTAAAACAACTAGATTTTTGCAAAAAAAATGCTTTAATTGCAAGCTTTCATGCACAAACACCCTTCATCAGGCATAGGAGAAAAGACTGTAAAAGTTCTCCTGGGTAGAAATGAAAGTTTATATTTCATATGAATTTTATAGTTTCATAGGCATTTCATAGTGTCCCACAAGTTCACCTTGAGGATTTTTTAAATGCTTTCTCTGCCCTCCTCCTGAGCATACACCTTGGCTGACCTGGGAGAATAAAACTTGTTTCAGGAGTCTGGAGTCGGATATCCAGATGATATGGCGAGCCCAATGAAGTTGATGTCAGATGATCATCACCTTAATACTCATTGTGTTTACTTGAAAGTGAATGCCTGTCTTCCCACTGGATTTGAAGGATCTTCTGCAGGCAGTGTTGACGGTATTTCTCCAACAACTTCAGATGTCTCCTGTATGTTTTTCATGTCTCTGCTCCATATAGCAAGGTGGGGATCATGATTGCTTGATAAACCATGAGTTTGGTTCTGGATCTGATGTTAAAATCTTTGAACACCTATTTCTTCAGGCATTCAAAGGCTGCACTTGCACATTTGAGGCAATGTTCGATTTCTTCGTTGATGTCAGCCTTTGCAAGAGATGGCTTCCGAGGTGTGGGAAATAGTGTTCTCCATAGTCTCACCATGGATCTGGATTATTGGAGCTGGGAACTGTTCATTAGGAGGTTCTTGGTGGAGGACTTTAGTCTTCTGAATGTTAAGCATCAGTCCCATTTTCTAGTATGTCTCAGTAAAGACATCAACAATTGCCTGAAGGTCTGCTTCTGAGTGAGCACATGCATCAGCATACTAGAGCTCAGTTACTGAGGTCAGAGTGGTCTTGGTTTTGGCTCAGAGTCAGCTGAAGTTAAACAGCTTTCCATCCATTTGGTAGTTTAGCTCCACTGTGGCTGGAAAATTATTAGAGATCAGAAGTAGCATCTCAGCAAGGAATATTGAGAAGAGTGGTGGAGTGATGATGCAGCCTTGCTTAACTCCTGTTTTAAATTCAAACAGATCTGTGATAGATCCATTACTGAGAATCACCACTTGCATACTGTCATGGAGCAGGCAGAGAATGGTGACAAATTTTGGTGGGCACCCCTACTTCAGAAGAATCCTTCACAACATTTCTCGGCTGACAGTTGAAAGCTTCTATGAGGCGAGTTCACATAGTGAGTTCACACTGTTTAAGAAAATGGTATGAGTCCTTTGAAGCCTGATCCAAGTTACCAGGGTTGTTACACAGATCTCACTGCACTTTTTGATCTGGCCCAGAGTAATAAATTCAGCTAAAACATGATGAAGATTACCAAAAGTGGACAACTACCTCATCAACTTTTCTGGGGTAAATCTGCCCCACATCTATAGATCAATATCAGGTTTACTTCACAGAACTCTAAGAACCAGTGGGTTCTAGAGCTATGTTTATTATTTGGGATGTTGTAGAGTATCTCAAATAGTTCTTGATGAATTTATTCATGCTCTATCAAATGTCCTTAAATTGGGTTAATTTGCTGTTATAATTTTTTTTTTAAAGCATTAAAAGGCTGTTGGTGCTTTAAAAGAATTAGAGGAAAAAAAGTGAAAAAAACCCCAAGCAAACACCATTTTGATTGGTTAAAGGAGATTAGGAAAAAAATTATGTTTTCATTAATTGGGCAAGATGTCTTGAACTGCATCATTAGTCCCCTAAATGGTTCAGTGATAGAAGTGCTCCTGGCTAAAAGGGCTCATTACATTTCTCACTTGCAGAGAACAGGTGAAAAAACTCTCATGTCTCATGAATATTGTGTAATTTAGGTGAGTTGCATCTTCCCCAGCAAATTTTATAATAAAGATAGCTTTTTTTCACCCCTCCCTAATTGTTTTTACTTATTTTAAATTGATATTGTGATTTTATTTTTTCATTTTTAAGATCAGCCAACTCTTAAAATATTTGACTTGGATCCTTTCCCACGCACACAGTCTTCTGACCCCAAAACTAGAATATCTGGAAGCTGATTTACAGCTCATGAATCCAAAAGCAAGTTATATATCTGTGTAACAGGGAGCCTTTCCAGGGCCAGTTTGATGTTCACCTGTCAACCTGTCTCTGGGCTAACCATCCACCCCTCTCGCCTGCCTTACCTTGATGATACATGATTACAATGTTAATTAGATGGGAGGCTGCCCATTTTGAACCCCCATGTTTAGGGGAATCTCCGCAGCTCTATTCCACCCATACACTGCAGCCCAAGCCTTGCAGATGGCATCTCAGGCAGCTAAACTCAGCTATACCCTTCACCCCATTAGCTGTGGTCTCCTCTCTGGGACCTTCGGCTCCCTCTTAGGCCCTTGCCCCATGTCAGGCCATTCAGGATCCCAAGTCTCTTGCTCTCTGGGAATCCCTTGAGATGGGCCCTTCAACCTCTCTCTGGGTCCTGGCCCCAGCATGGGCCAGTTGAGGTCCCTCAGGTCAAATCTAAGCTGCTTTCCTGCTTTTACCCTCACAACTCCACTAACAACTGAGCTGCAGGCCTTTCTAAGCTCTCATAGGTCTGGGCATTACCCAGCTAGGACTGTGTGGTGGCTGGAGGTTATTAGGCATCCCTGACTTGCCTTTCACCAGGGAGGTTCACAGTCCTGGCATTTCATGGGGCTGCCATGCCACCGGCAGTCCCAGCAGGCCTCCCTTTCATGGCAGGGTGAAGTTTTAGGTCATGCCCAGGACCTGGAGCCTCCTCCATCCCCATTTCCCCAGCCCATAGACCTCCAAGGTGTACCTGGGTTTAGCTCTGCCAGCTGATGTCTCTTTCACAGCAGGCAGCAGCAAACTGCTGCTTCCCCTATATAGCCTGTGTCTTAAAATGGCCAGCATAATCAGCACCTGGCTGCTGTCAGCTCCAGCCCTAAAGTGGCAGGCACCAACAATGCCCTGCCACAATCTGCTACAGCAGACCTTAGGTAAGTTTGAAGACCACTATATAATTGCAGTACATCTGGTAGTTCTCATAAGGAATTGCCATACAATAATAGTAATAAATACAATCACATGGGAAAAGAGACATCTAATCATCTCAAATTATTGTACAGGTTTCCCTCACTTTATGCTGTACATGCGTTCCTGGAAAATGGTGCATAACTCGAATTTGCATAAAGGGAACCCACTTTACAATGTAGCAATAGAGATATGTTCCAAGACCTCGACTGTACTGACCCTCAGACCTATTTCTACCTCTTTTACAAGACAATTTTGGTACTCATCAAAAGCAGAGAGGTAGGAGATAAACCAGCAGGACACTTAGAAGCCATAATGGGGGTGACAAGTATAGAAACACATGTCACAGATGTGTGAGGAGCACAGATCCACACAGGAGACTATATTTTGGTGTGTATCACTCCCACAATGCACTGCACAAAGCAGCTGACTATGGGCTTCCACCACACTGATCGCATAAGAGTGAGTTTACCTCACATATAAAATATATTTGGTATTAAAAGGGTCATCGCATAAAAGCAAATTCGCACATACAGAACCCACATAAAGTGAGGGAAACCTGTATTGTATTGATACAATTACTACCAAGCTTCTCTCTTCTCATTTTGGTACAAAATCAAACGTACTTTCTTGTTTATTGCTTCTTTTTTTTCTCTTGTTTTTGTTTGTTTTAGATTTTATAAGCTTTTGTGTATTAACTTTGTAGAATAAACACAGAATAAATATGCCTAATGGAAAGGTTAATTAAAAAATGTAACCACAAAACTATACTCTGTTCATGCCAGAGGTATGCATTGTGTGCAGGATTATAGTTTATTTGTCCAAGTTACTGGGCAATACTATCATCTCATCTTACTACCATCCCATCTTATTTGCCCCTAGGGAGCTAACTAGCTTTCCAGGTCTTTCAATAGGCAGCCTTATGCATATCTGTTATGTTAAGATAAGGCTTACTCAGAGGGAATACATCAACATGATCCTTCTATAATATGAGATTCCAGCTCACCCAGACATCTACCTAAACTAGTACATTTCATTGAGTAACTGACACCTTACAAGCTAGCGTGCTCTATTAACTGGCATGCTGGCTTGTAAGGTAAAAGCAAAACCGGAAGTGCCCACTGAGGCAAAGCAGCCTGGGGCAAAGCAGCCTGTGCTGCCGAGCCCCTATAGCCTAGGATATAGCAGGCTGCATGGGGCCCGCCTCCCTGTCCCTCAGGGCCCCACAGGGCCCGCGGGAGGGTCGGCTATGTAGCAGGAGGGGTGCCGGATACCAAAGGTTTTGCTGTATAAAGAAAAGCATAGGTGAATGTTTAAAAAGAATCACCCACTTTTTACCCATTAGTCTAGTACTAATGTACTTCCCAAAGAAATGGGAGACAGGAGTTCTGGAATCTAACTAGGCCAGAGAAGGTTGAAATTCATATTCCCCACTTTCCAAGAAACACACTAATTATCAGGCTATATCTAAAGGCAGGAATGAAGGCATCATCTATACTCTAAATTTCATCAGCTGGGCAGCAAGGAGTGAAAGATTCATGAGACCAGACAGAGAGCAAACCAAAGAGCAGGGACTCTGTAAACTGATGAAGTAGAAGGAGGAACATGGGTTCTCAGCATTAGATATGCATTGCATTCAGTGGCAAATTGATACAAAACATATTAACAGCACTGGGAGCAGAACCCAGCATTTACTCTTCTCCCAGAGTGTAGTGCTGTCACTGGGCTGAACAGTCAGCTCTGTCTTGCACGCTCTCCTTCCAACCCCATGACTTCCCATAGGCCAGCTTCAACAGCAGCTCTTCTTCCTCCTCCATTCATCTGAATGCATCATGTCAGCTTCAACTGGGCCCTCAGAACTGGTCTTCACAACTTAAGAAACTAGTGTTTTATGCAGAGTTGATGGGCTTGTCAGATGGAAATGGAACAAAACCTTTGGATATAGATGTCTAAGTGTCTTTCATGGTGTGCTCCTGAGCATGCACAGTAGACCAAGTGTACATATCTAGTGACTTTTTCAAACCAAAGTGGAGGTACACAATGAATCTCTGCCTCTGCAGTTTTGTGGCTGCTGCACGGGGTGGAGTCATGCTTAGCAACTTAAATGACTAAGACCTGTGGGAGTGCTATTTAGTAGGGGTGTGCGAAGCTTCAGTCATGGATTCAATTCAGAGAAGATTCAGCTTGATTCAGTGGCTGAATAATTGAATCTGAATTGAATCAGGAGACACATTAAAATCTCTGAATCAATTCAAAGCTTCTGAATTGATTCAGAAAAGATTCAGTGATTCGGGAATTCAGAAGGTGATCTTGTGGGGAAACAGAAACTGAGAAGAGGGAGGGGAGGAAAAGGTGGGGAAAGATTGCTCTGATATTGACATCTGTAGCTGGCTAGTGACTGTGATCCTTCCCTGAGTTCCCTTCCAATCATAGTGCTCTGGGGGAGAGAAGTAAAAACAGCATATAAGGGTCTGTGTGAACCCTTTCGTGAACTGTCTGTCTGGAACAACAACATGTCAAAGGTACTGGCTTCCTAGTCAGTCTCATAGATTCATAGATTGTTAGGGGCTAGAAGGGACCTTGCAGATCACCAGGTTTGGTCCCCCTGCACAAGGCAGGAAAAGACAACTGGGGTCAAGTGACCCCAGTGAAGTGACTGTCCAGTCTCCTTTTGAAGATTTCCAGGCTGGTGACTGCAGCACCACTGGAGGGAGTTTATTCCATAGTCTGAACACCCTGACTTTGAAGGAGTTTTTCCTGGAATTCAGCCTAAAAAGGCCTTCCAGGAATTTGTATCCATTGCTCCTGGTCTTCCCCAGGGGTGCCCTGGTGAACAGCTGTTCACCAAGTTCTTGATGTACTCCCTTGATGTAGTGGTGAGCCATTACCAAGTCCCCTCTCAGCCTTCCCTCTCCTTGTATGGCTTGTCTTGCAAGTCCCTGAGCTTATGGGTGGCTCTTCTCTGGACCCTTTCAAGATTTTCCATGTCCTTGTTGAAGTATGGTGCCCAGAACTGGACACAGTACTCCAGCTGTAGTCTCACCAGTGAAGAGTACAGTGGGACTATCATATCCTTAGTTCTGCATGAGATGCAAGGGTTAATGCATGCCAGCATGTTGTTTGCCCTGCTGGCCATAGCATCGCACTGCCGGCTCATGTACATGTGATGGTCTGTCATTACCTCTAGGTCCCTTTCAGCCATGGTACAAGTCAAATTGTTGACACTAATCTTGTAGGTATGTTGGGGATTGTTTACCCCCAAGATGGAGTACCTTATGCTTCTGAGTGTTGAACTTCATCTGGTTCCAGTTTACCCACCTCTCCAGCCTGTCCAGGTCCACCTGTATCTGTAATCTATCTTCTGGCATGACAAGGCTTCCCCTAACTTGGTGTCATCCGCAAACTTGGCCAGCGAGCTTTTCATTCCCACATCTAAACCATTGATAAAGATGTTGAAAGGCACCAGTCCAAGCACAGACCCTTGAGGGACACCATTGGCCACTTCTCACCAGGATGTCACAGATCCATTCACAAGAACTCTCTGGGTGCTACCGTGCAGCCAGTTTTCTATCCACTGAACTGTTGAGCAGTTAAGCCTACAATCTTCCAATTTTTCCACAAGGATATCATGGGACACTAAATCAAAAGCCTTTTGGAAGTCTAGGTATATAATTTTGACCTTCTCTCCCATGTCCAGGTGCTGAGAGACCTGTTCGTAGGAGATGAGATTAGTAAGATAAGACTCTTGATAGTCTCACTTCTTGGAAAGGATTGTATACACCTTACTAATTATCCTTGCCTAGAATCCCTCTATTTATCCCTATCCAATCCATTCCTTTCAACTTACTCTTCCCCCACACTCCTCTTATTTGTTCTTGTTATTTTTCCCATACACACACACACTTTTAAAAAAGGAAGCTGTGTTTTCTCTGACAGTGTGTCATTCATCACTGTACAGGAAAGCATATATATTACACACACACACACATTAAACACATACAAAATATATTACACACACACACACATTTTCCAAAACAGCAAACATTATGAAGCATGCTGGGAAGGCAGGTGCCAGGTCTTCTGGCAGGTTGGGAGAAGGGCTAGAGGGAGTAGGGGGAGAGATGCAAGTTCCCCCCCCCCCCATTCCCAAACATAGACGCACCCTCTTTCGTGGAAGTGATAAGTCTTCTGCTGCGAGTGGGAGCAAGGAAGTGGGAGCAGTACCTGTCCCTGCACCACCTCCACTAAAACCAGAAATAGCCACCAGCACCAGCATGACAGTCTCCACCCCAATTTCAGCTCCCAGTCTGAGCTTTTCAATGCCACAGGAGGAGCTGGATCTGAAAGCAGAGAAGCTGAGTGCCATAGCTAAGGAAGTTCTGGGGAAGGATGAGGAATCTGAGTTTGAGCTCTACACCCCTAAAAGTTTCCCAGGAAGGTCTCTTCTAGAAGGCACTTTGGAGGAGGTTATGGGGGCAGGTGGCTCAGTTTCCCTTGTTGTTGTGCCTCTGCCTGCTGAGGAGGGGATAAGGCAGGATCCACACTCTCAACCCAAAAGCAGTGGGGTAGTGTACTGTAGGTTCATGTTGAGTTGGGAGATGATCCCAGGTATGCTACCTGCCAGCATTGCTGAAGGGGCAAGGAGGTGAAACACTTCACCACCATGGCAATGCTGCTGCATCTCAGGAGGCTACAATCCCTTGCCCTTGTTCAACCTCAGCCTGGCACCAGTGGGATTGTGCCCAAGGGAAATTCCTCTATCACTCCAAAGCACCCGCCCCCAAAAAGCAAAGGCAGGCCACCCTGGACCAGTGGGGGAAAGCCACAGAAAAAGAGGCGGGGGGCACATTGCAAGGGTGAGCGAGGTCACCCAGAGCACTGGGGAGATGCTTGCTCTGGATAGCCAGCCCTTCTCCTTAGTTGAGCGGCCTGGGTTCAAGCGGCTCATGGTACTCATGGCCCCACCCTGCCAAGTGCTCACATGCACCACCTTCATCAGGATGGTGGTGCCTTCCCTGTATGAGGCATGCAGGGAGTACTTGAGGGAGGAGCATTGGGGAGCATTTTTCATATCCAGGAAGTTGATGATGTCAAGTTCAAACCCTAATCTGTGAAAGGTGTTTTGTAAATTCCTTTTGAGGATCAGAACTGAGAGGTTGGGGAGAGAGTGGTTTTCTTGTGAGAAATGTGCCCCCACTGGTAATTCAGTGTTCTTGTCTTTAATAGATTCCCGTTTGCATTCATTCATTGTTTTTTGGTCTCTGCTACATATTTTCCTTCAGGGCATTTGGTGCACTGGATAAGATATATAACATTTCTGGAGGTGCAGCTGTAAGATCTAGGAATGGTGATGGTTCTGTTCTGGGATGTAGCAATTGTGGGGTACTGGAGATATGTTGGCAGGTTTTGCATTTCTTGTTATGGCATGGTTTGGATCCATTCAGTGTGTTTTGGGCTGTAGGAAGTTTGTTTCTGGTGATGAGGTTAGCGAGATTCAGTGCTTGTTTTAATTTACAAAACACCTTTTGTAGACAAGTCTACAAACTTCACTTCATAAATCTACTGGATATAAAAAATTCATGGACTCAATATAGAAATTGAACTTATGACAAACCATAACTTGCCTAACATCTGACTCCCCAGGTACCTCTCCACTTTTACCTGGCTGCTATATTCCCCCCCACCCCAGCCCATCTCTCAACCCCTGATGCCTCAATTTACATTTTCACTGACTGGCTTTCTTGCATGCATACCAGCCTCTGGCTTCTTTACTATTAATTCCATCCAGGAAGACCACACACACCAACTGCAAATGTTTCCTCAGCCTGACAAAGGGTTTTTAAACCCAAAAGCTTGCTAAGATATATTTATCCAACTATTCAGTTAGTCTAATAAAAGATATAAGATTGACCCAAAGAACCTTGTCTGCCTATGTCCTTAGACCAACATGGCTACAACCTACAGCCCTTAACACACACAGGTGATATGAGATTTACTTTAAATAGTTTGACGGCCACTTCTACAGAAACTCCTGCACCTATCTCCTTGAAACTTGGCAGGCTTCGTGCCCTCAGAAGGGGCTACCATCTCTGCTGCATTCATCCCACTCTGCCTTAACACACACCAGTGATATGAGTTTTGCTTTCAACAGTTTGAGGAGCAATTTTGCAGAAACCCCTTCATCTACCTCCTTGAAACTTTTTAGACTTCATGCCCTCAGAAGGGGCTACCATCCCTGCTGTTTTTTAACTGAAATGGCAAAAAATGACAAAGTTATAGGCATTTTAGTGATTCCCTATTATACTCTATGGCTGAATCTCCGAATCAGCACCGAATCTCCAAATTCAATTCAGCTTAACTGAATCAGGACAGTAACTTGAATCAACAAATTGAACCTCTGTCTCTCTGAATCAGCCAAATCCAAATCAAATACTTGCCACTTCACACAGGCCTACTATTTAGGTATATTGAAAAGGGGACAAATCTGGACCTTTATCTTCTGGATTACAAAAGACTTTAATGTATCAGAGAACAGGATTCCTTTGGTGAGTACGATATTATTTAAATAAGTAAATTTAAATGTGTCAGGAAAAGCATCTATTGTTGCAATTATGATACAGCTACAAGGAGACCTTTTAAAGTTTGCAAAAATACAATTAATTATTTATCCAAGGTAATGAATGCAAGACACAAATAGGGCAGGAGAGATACTAAGAACACTGCCTTTCTGGAGTGCCATTTGGAATCGTAACGAGGTAGGTACTCCAAGAAACCTAAGGTGTATAAGAGTACTGTGTGTCAGATAAAAAGAAAAATGACACACGAAACCTGAAAGCAAAGTCTGTATCACTGACAGGCTGGCATGCCAAAAGGACCACAGGAGAAGAGAAAAAATGTGATTTTTAGAAGTGCACTGTATTTTTATTCACTGTAACTAAGTCCAGGGAGAATTAATGAAGATGAGCTCTGACACATTTTCCAGACTAGATAAGTTCTTCAGACAAATCATTTTGTTTTAGCTCAGTCACCACTATTCTTAATAAACTTCATTTTTTTTTTAAATCAGAACACTTGAATCTTAGACTGCTCTTTGGGAAGTTCAGACTGCTATGCAGAGATGAAGCAGCCTTAATCCTTTAAACTGTTCAAGTGAGAAGAGGAAACAAATCTGGATATGACACCTCTTACCTTTTGTGTTAAACGACCACAAAAGAAGAGTCTGGACTCATATAGTGCTGCTGCCCAGTACATGCCTTGGAAATATTTGGCAGCAACAGATGAGACCAAGTTTACGGTTACTATGTATAGCCGGCTGTTGGTCAGATGACACAATGTATGTTTGTTCTTCTGTTCTCTGCTGGAAGGAATGTCAGATGAGTTAGAAGGAAATGTTGATTTGAAGTAGCTGCTGTAAGCTCTCCGTCATAAAAATCTTGATGGCTACAATTTATGGGGGATAAATAAAAGCCCTGATGAAATGACACAAATGCAGCTGTTATTACTTACAGACACATACAGAAATCTAAAGCCACCAGCTACATGATGGCCATTTACAACAGAGATTGCAGAGGAGCTGCAAAGCGAACTTGTATAGGAATCTTCAGGGGGCTGATACAGGGGAACCCACAGATGGCTGAAAGTTTGGAGATGTGTTAAGTATGTTATATTCCAACAATCAGCTCCTCCAAAGGTAACTTAACACAGGACAAAGGAGTAATAATGATGATTCAGCCTCAAAATGGAATGATCTAATCAGGGCTCTCCTGAGGAGAGAAAAATCACTCTGCTGTGGTGATGGCAGCATGTGATGGGGTTATTTTTATTTAATTGTTAATTGGCTTCACTGTTTTGTGCCACATCTACAGTTTTCTATCATTGCTTTACTTTGCCAGGGGTACCTTGCCTTCCTTCAGTCACAATGCTTCAAATATGTCATAAGACAGACAATGAGAGAAAAGAGATCAGTGTGCCAGAAGCAGAAGGCATGATAAATCATATTACCTGCACGATTTTGTAATGGTGAGATTTTGTAATCTTACAGTGTGGCTTTTGGCAGGCTAGATGTTTATTGAGTGCAACATTCTCAATCAGTACAACTGACATGTACAGTCCGTTTTCTCTAGAGATCTCTCACATGGCTTGCTTATTTTCAGTATGAGATGGGGACTTTTAAAATAGCCAGCTGGCTGAAGTTCACTGTAGGCAGAACAGATCTGGCAAAAACCATATCTGCTGCAGTTAAAATACATGCTCATGTCTTTAGGATTATATGGGACTTCCCACTCCAGATGATTTTTTTTTGTTACATCATCCATTTTATGACTTATTTGAATCATTCCGTCAGGGGCCAAAATGGCCTCACTTTCCTTTGATTAATTAAAACATTGTGACTTTTTCTCACAGACCATGCCACAATAATTCATGACTTTATCATATAGACACTGGATAACTGGTATGCACTGTACCTGAAGCTGACCTCAAAGATCATTCTGCTTGTTACATTATGCATGCATGTCAGTGATGATCTACAAAGCCTTAAATGATTTGGGCCCCACCTTTCTTAGAGTCTGTCTTCTACAGCAAAATGAAATATCATCTTCTGGACAGAAATGTTTCAGTAAGATACTACAACAGAGATGCTCAAATGAATACAGGATGGGGGGTTTCTTTTTCTTTTTTTTGGCAGAACCTTGTTTGTGAATATCAACCATGTCAGACCCAGTCACATTCAGGATAAAAATGCAATATTTTTTCTTCCATATATTCTATTAATAGAGACGTCCCTGATGTTTAACGTTTTCAATAGCTTATCTATTGTCTCAGGTCTACTGAAGGAAATTACGTACCATATACATCACCTCCATTCAGAAAACATGTTGAGCTTTATAACTGGTACCTATATACAGTGTTTGTAAGTGTCTCAAATGTTGCAACCGGTTAGTAACAATGGCCACTTTTACACATGGTCTGGGAGGCATCACCAGGTGCTTTAATTAGTGAGCTGCCCTAATTAAAACTGCCCTTGCATCATGTGTATCAGTGTCCCCACACGTCCCCACCCTGAAAAAATGGCAGCAGCATGCTTTGAATTAAAGCTCATTGAATGTGTTTTATTTCAAAGCACCCCACTTCCATTTTTTCCGCATGGAGACATGCAGGGATACTGATGCGCGTGATGCAGAAGGCTGCCAGAGTACATCAAATTACATGCTCCAGCAGGCTTGATTAATCGAGTATTCTCCAATACACTGGATTTCCATGCATTAAAGCAGGCTCTGCACACATCTAAAGGAGCCCACTACGTTTCTAGCATATTGCATGGTATAATATATTGCCTCCATATATTGTCCATCCTCACAACTAAAACCAGGTTTTAAACAGTGTCTTAATTAGGAGCTTTTATTTTTTACATTTATTTAAAAAACAAGAACAAATATAAGGATACATTTTCACTGGAGTTTTACCTTTCATATTTGGTATAAATATAAGGGGACAGGCTACTTAAAGGGCCAGATTATTTATTAAACTTCCCATAGAAAATGAATTGATGCAGGTAAACTTTATCAAAAGTATGTACAGTGCTACTGTTAGCTAATATCTCCTCTGTCATGCAAAGCATTATTATTTATGTTTGTGAACAGGCACAATGAATCCATCAAATACTGAAGCTGTTAATTCTATGGAGATCTCTAGATTTTAACCTTTGATTATGCCAGATTATAATGTTTTAAGATTCATTTAAATTTTCATCTGCTCTGAGCAGCTCCTCATCACTTGTGTTACTAGCTCACTGAAAGCTGAATGCTTAGAAAAAGTCAGTAAAAAGAGTTATTTGGCATCATTGTTTCTTTTAGAAGAAGATTGTTTCCTTTGGTATCAGCTTGCTGTAACATTTAATTATCTTTTTTTAATATTATTTTACTTTTTGTACCCTGTGAAATTCACTCCATTAGGGGTGTCTCAAAGCTATTCACTCTTTAGCATTCACCTTTTGCAGAAGGCTTGAATTAGGTTTTGTTGTTTAGACCCACTGCGCAGATCTACTTCAGCCCCTGCATAGATTAGGTTCTGTTAAATACTGCTTTCTACAGTTGTAGAAACCAGTTTCAAATAGCAGTCAGTGTAAAACTGTTTTTCAATAATTATACCAAAACCCTCACAGCTCAAGACAAATGTTAAAGCTACAACTTAGCTGACTTAAAAGGAGCCCTTAGAAGAAAGTACAACAGAAGGGATCCAAGACATCCAGAGAATTCCCTTTTTTATAAATCAACCTTTCCATATTTCTATGTTGAATCCATGTGACTCAGTGGGAACAGAGCTAAAACAGACAAAGATCTGCCTTCTCCTTAAGAAATCTTATCTTCTGTAAATATAAAAGGCAAATGTTTTGAATTGCTTTTTCTTTACCACAGTAAGTTTTAATATTTCATAACAAAATCAAGACTTAAAAAGTGAAGACAAACACATTTTGTATGATAAAGAACAGAAATGCTTAACCAGTTTCTGTAACATTCTCTAATATTCTGCTTTTCTTCAAAGAAAGAAAAAGACAAAATAAAATGTAGTTTAAGTCACTGTATAAGATCTCAAATATCTAGACTATATACAGTAATAGGAAGAAGAGTTGTAAATAACAGGCAATATTCCCCAAAGAACTGATCACTAGTTTTTTTAAATGTATTTCAGACTAAATATAGAACAAAGAAATATACAAAGAAGAAACCCTTGAATTGGTAGGAACAACTGTTTCATTCAATGAGCTTGCAAAAAGTTTTTCATCAAAATAGTTATTGGAAAAGTCAGTTTTCTATTCAATAACTGTTTTCATAAATGTCTTTTCTAATGGAAAAATCACATTTTTTTTGTGAAAAGCTGAATATCCAAAAATTAAATATTTCAAATAAAAGTCAAAACATTTCTGAATGGATATAGTCAGGGGTGATGCATAGGGGGTGCACAGAGGTGCATGTGCATCCTCTGAGAGTGCTGGTGCACCCTGGGGTGGGGGGCTGCAGTTGCCAGTGGGCAGGGGGGCAGGCAGGAGCACCAGTGGCCCTCTTGCATGCACCCGGTGGGGAGCAAGGCCACCAGCAAAATCTGCCACCCCATTTCCGGAAGTGGCCTCAGAGCTCTGGAGGTGGCATGGCCAGGTTTACAGTGTCTGAAATTGGTGCCCCTGTGGCCAGTGGGATCAGCTGCTGGGGACCCCCACCGGCGACCACAGGATCGGCCACCGGAGGATCCCCGCTCCCTGGCCAGTGGGATCGGCTGGTGGAGGACCCCCCTCCAGTCAGCAGGATTGGCTGCCCGGGGATATGCCCCCTATTACTGACTAGTGTCAGGGGGGGCATGTGCCCCCTCGACTCAAAATGCACCAGAGACCCATGGATATAGTGCCACAACATGAGTCAGTTGTCACAAACCCCCAGTCTCCTCCATAAGATGGAGTCCCCCTGAGCATTTCTCATAATGCATTACAGACAGGGACCCCCATGAAGGAAGTTAAAGATTTAGAACACAAAAGCTTCCATACTGGATCTAAACATATGTCCACCTACCCCACCATCCTGCATCTCATAAGTGCAGAATGGATTTTAAGAGGAAAAATATATAAGCAAGACCTATCTAAATTCATCTGGCCCCTCCCCTTCCTTCATGGCTTCCAGCATTTGGTGGCACAACCAAAGACCTGGACTGCGAAGAAAAAAAGAAATGACGCCCCCAAACTGTAGCTCCCATGGAGCACCACAGCAGCATTTCTAAAGCAAAGGATTTTGGGGTTTGTACAGTTCTCAACATTGTAATTTTTTTTCCATATAAAATTTAAATTAACATTTTTTTCTTCAGAATTATTTGTGAAAAGAAATATATTTTCTGCCTAACTCCACTCACCTGTTCCACTTGTTTAATTGGTATCAAGGTAATAGGAATGTGCAAAGTGGGCCCTATTCAATTCAAATTCGGATTCCACCCAAATCAGGGACAGTGATTCGATTCGTTGATTTGGATCACTGTCCTTATTTGATTCAGCCGAATCTGAATCTGAAGGTCAGATGCTGATTCAGAGAATCAGTGATTCAGACACAGACATGGCTTTAAAAGTTTTTTCTATATACAATGAGGTAGCAAATGCAGCTTGTGAATGCTGGGACATGTGGAGCATCCCAGAGTAGAGCAGGGGAGGCCCTCCATGTGCTCAGCAGCAAACCCGGAAGTGGGCCAGAAGCACTTCCAGGTCCGCTAGGGAGTGCACTGGGGGGAGGGGGGACCCTGTGCCTCCCCGGCATGGCAATCAGCTGCAGGGGAACCTTGGGTGCCCCCCCCCCAAACCCAGGAGGCACCAGTCACCAATTTGGGGGATGGGGGGGCGTGTGTCTGTGGGACACTCCATGCACCCTACCATTGCAGCATTCACAAGCCCCCGCTACCTAGAGGTATGTGGAAAAAAAAATTTAAAGCTGTGTCTATATCCGAATGTCTGAATCTCTCTGAATCAATTTGGAGAGATTAAAGGGTCCTCTGATTCAATTCGGATTCAGAGATTTGGCCACCGAATTGGGCTGAATCTCCGCCAAATTGAATCAGGGACTGAAGCTTCACACAGCCCTACAAGGTAATATTTATACCAGGCACAGAATAGTAAGGAAGGAAAGAAAGGGGGAGATAACCTTGGAATCTTACCATTTCAGCGAGTAAATACTTTTCTTCTTTCACATTTATGACACTTGTTGACATGTTTACATGGAAATGTACCTGCTCATTTCTCTTGTCTGCAAGCTCCTCAGGCAAGAGATTTTTTGCTTTGTCTCACATTTAAGAAATTGTAAAGTGCAAGACAAAACTAATAGGACTATTATTTTATATTAATTTATATACCCTAGTTAATGACATGGAAGAGACAGGAGAAAGAGCACGGTTGTCATCATATACTAAATATAGTAAGGCTTGCTCTCCTGTGAAGAGCACAGGACTACTGTCTATGACAGAAACTGACACCAAAGAAGAAAATGACAAGTGCAGCAGTGACATTTCTGACACTCTTATGAAGGAACAGAACTAGCTGTTTGTGTGTGCTAAGAGCATGCACAGAGAGAAGAGTACAAGGTAACAAAAGGTGTCTGTAGAATGGAAAGGGAAGGCATCATTCTCTACACCACTCTCTCCCTCCCTCCCTCCCTCCCTTTTTAAACAGAAAAAGGATGATTCATTCTTCCTTAACATAAATAAAGCAATCATGCCATAATTTCTTCTTCCTGGTCTTGGTAGTGGTTCTACCAGTAAGTATGTGGCCAAGGGCAAAAAACCAACAGCTAGTTAAATAGCAGCTATGGGCAAAAATTAATCATAAAGAGCAAGCGCAAAAAAGAGCACGTATCTGTGCCAGTGAGCCAGTGTTTTTATGGACTGACAAGCATCTGTGAGTTTAGACCACATGTAGTGGGCTTCATTTTGTTGATGCCACACAACCTGGATGCAATATACTGTGCACAAGTTATTAGAAAGATAAGCAATGTCTGAATCTGAAAACTATAGAATTATAGAGAAACATTTCTGTAACAACGTGCCAAATTTGGCAGTTTGATTAACTTGTCCAAAAATAACAGAAGGCAAAGCTGATACAGCCTCGGCCTAATAGGTCATCAGTTGCTATTTAATGATAATGTAGTCTGTATTATTCCAACTTCATAAGAGAGACAGTCCTAAATAATAACATATTTCTACCTTTCTTGGACCCTGCTGGGAATATGTGCTGACCCCTCTAATCTCACCTTTTAGAAGGTGTTAGCTGTATCAGTATCACTTTTGCCATTCCATTAACACCATCACTTAAACCCTTGCTTCACTTTGGGGCGGGGGCAGGGGGAGAAAAAGCAAAGTAGGATTACTAATGCACTATCTCCCATACGGTATCCCACCCCATACTGGTGAACAAGTTAAGAGGCTGTGACTTGGATGACTACACAGTCCGGTGGATGGCGAATTGGCTGGAGGGTCGCACCCAGAGAGTCGTGGTTGATGGGTTGGTTTCGACCTGGAAGGGTGTGGGAAGTGGGGTCCCACAGGGTTCGGTCCTTGGACCGATACTCTTTAATGTCTTCATCAGTGACTTGGACGAGGGAGTGAAATGTACTCTGTCCAAGTTTGCAGATGACCTAAAGCTATGAGGAGATGTGGACACGCCGGAGGGCAGGGAACAGCTGCAAGCAGATCTGGACAGGTTGGACAAGTGGGCAGAAAACAACAGAATGCAGTTCAACAAGGAGAAATGCAAAGTGCTGCACCTAGGGAGGAAAAATGTCCAGCACACCTACAGCCTAGGGAATGACCTGCTGGGTGGCACGGAAGTGGAAAGGGATCTTGGAGTCCTAGTGCACTCCAAGATGAACATGAGTCCGCAGTGTGACGAAGCCATCAGGAAAGCCAATGGCACTTTATCGTGCATCAGCAGATGCATGACAAATAGGTCCAAGGAGGTGATACTTCCCCTCTATCGGGCACTGGTCAGACCGCAGTTAGAGTACTGCATGCAATTCTGGGCGCCGCACTTCAAGAGGGATGCAGATAACCTGGAGAGGGTCCAGAGAAGGGCCACTCGTATGGTTAAGGGCCTACAGACCAAGCCTTACGAGGAGAGACTAGAGAAACTGGATTTATTCAGTCTCCGCAAGAGAAGGTTGAGAGGCGACCTTGTGGCTGCCTATAAGTTCATCACGGGGGCACAGAAGGGAATTGGTGAGTATTTATTCACCAAGGCGCCCCCGGGGGTTACAAGAAATAATGGCCACAAGCTAGCAGAGAGCAGATTTAGACTGGACATTTTCCTGCTTATACAGGGGGTCGGACTCGATGATCTATTGAGGTCCGTTCCGACCCTAACATCTATGAATCTATGAACCTAACATCTATGAATCTATCTCATCTTTCAATCTTATCACAAAAAAAATAAATACAATTATCCTCACACCATAGGAAAATAGATCACAGCTAACTGGGGAGATGGTGGCAGCCCTTATCAGTGATGGAAGACTTAGTATAGGTAAGTGATTAGGTTCTGGTAGTGCTGCCTCATTTTTGTCCTCCAAGTACAATGAAATCATTTAGAGATGATGCTATTTTTTAAAATAAATTTAAGGAAATTATGCCATTGGTGAGTGTTAGTTAATATAGAGTGGTGTAGACTTATATTCTAGGTAGCTTTCTTTTCTGATTTTTTTTATATATATCATAAGTTAGAAGCTTTCTGATTGCACTTATTCAAGACATGAATGCATGTAATTATTCTTATCATTATTTCAGCATTCTTTATAAAACCAGTACTTTTGACTGCTGCTTAGCATTAGCCATTTCTAGCATATCAACAGCTGTCCTTGAAAATACTAACTAATCAATAACAATATGCTCAGTTTGTTAATGGAATTTGCCCTATATTATTGAAAGTTTTTACCCATTATGGCAGTACAACGTCTTTATTGTCATTACTTGCCCTTGACTTCAAGTTTTCATCATTCAGTTTACTCATTTATTAGTAGTCTTGTTCATGGGTCACTGGGATATATAAAGTTAGTATGAAGTTACTGGTTGTCCCATCAGGAGAGAACAGCACTTATTTACAGTAATTTCTTCCCTGCCAGCAACCAGCAATCTGAGAACAGAATCTATTCACAGCACTTTCTCTAACCTGACAGTCTAATCCTAGGACAAGTCAGTTTGCTGTACAACAAGCATGTGTAGCCTTTTGGGACTCTCACAGATATTTCTGGCTGGACTGGTCTTCTCATTTTGTTGAATGCTGACAGTATATCCCATACAGCCCTAAGCATAGAGTAAGACATAGTCCCTTTCCCATGAAGTTTACAATCTACTCCGATAACCAATTAAACACACTGCATTGGAAGATAATCCAAGATATGTAATGCTGCTATAAGAGACTGCTTTTGTTATTTGGGTTTGTATTTAACGTTTTTAGCTCTTTAGCAGCTGGCAATTAACAATGAAAAGACTTTTTTTTAACCGCTATCATTTGTTTCAAATGCAAATAGCCTGAACTTTTTACTATTAAAAATATCTGATACACTGCTGAAACCATATGTTTGCGCTAAAATGATGATGTATATTGAAAAAAACACTGGAAAATGTGAATATGCTTTCTTCAGACTATTGTAAAGCAAGGACCTTCCCCAGACCACCCTGTCAATCAGATGCACTCATATGTCCATGCACAGATGCATTTTATGCAAGGTTGGGCATTTCACATCTCGTTTATGCTTGGTTTGAACTCTTCATATGAAACTGGAATTTCAGTCTAATTCCATTGATGCCATTTTAACTCCCACTGACTTAGGTGTCATTGATGCCCATTGACTAGCAGTTGTTGAGGAAGGAGTTCAAGCTTTAAAAAGGAAGACAAATGTTCATTGCTCTCTGATTTCATACTGAACTCCACTGAGGTTTTAACCATTATGAAAAATGTATTACACAATTTTACTGCTCTCTGTGAGGATAACTCTAGGCAAAAATATTTCTTTCATTTTAAATAGTTTAAACTGGCACTGTGATACTGACCCACCAGCAACAGACAATTGTTTCATGAAGTCACTTTTAATATATACCTGTTGTCACGGCAGGGTCCTGCAGGAAGGCCTTGATCTACTCAAGGCCCCCTTCCCATGCAAGGTGGCCCAAGGACACCCTCAAATTCTCGCCCACCACGTCTTTGGTGTTCAAATCTGTTAGGGAGGCTGCCTTCACATCTTCTCAGACACTGTTTAGCTGTACTCTGAGCCCCGTGGGCCCCTGGACCCCTTTGTGGTCCCTGTTCTATCGTGGGTGTTTTGGGGCACCCTAGCCTTATTGGCTATGCATGGCTCCAACCACCCCTTTACCATGCCCCAAGCCTCGCAGCTGGAATAGACATTGTTCAGTCAGGTCTACACCCTCTCTCTGGCGCTAAGGCTCTCCGCGGCCCTGTCTCTCTTCATGCCTTCTCTCTGGCACTTCTCAAAGCACTACCCCCTCTCTCTGGGGCTCCTCAGTAAAGCCACCCCCTTCCCTGGGGCTCACCACAATGCTGCCCCCTTCTCTGGGGCTCCTCCATAATACTGCCCTCTCTCTGGGCTCACCATGCCTGCAGTGGGACTTCTCAGCAATGCCCCCTTTCTTGGGCTTCTCAACTGCCCCTCTCTGGGGCTGGGGTCAGTGCACCCTGAATACTGTGCCCTTGCTGGCACAGGGGTTCCCACACTGCTGTGGGTCCCTGTAGCAGGGCACTAAGGTGCCTGCTACTGAGAGAGCTGGGATAATCCCTCAGGTGCCGGTTGCTGAGGCAACTAGTGGGAAATAATAACAGTAGCGAAAAAAAAAACCCCCCACCTCCCTACCCAGCTGATGACAAGGGGCATGGCCTGGCTCCTATATAATGCACAGGCAGGAAGCCAATGGCAGTTCCCCACCAGCTTCCAGAGAGAAAGGAGCTCCTTGCCAGAAAGAGAAGAGAAGCCTGAATGCCAGAGCAGCGTTGGTCCCTGTGGCAGGATAGAGAACCCCAGTAGGCTTGAGCGTAGTTATAGCAGGAGGCTTATGTTTGCGTTGTAGCCATGGGGCTTGTGTTTATGTTACTATTTGTTACACCGGTGGTTTGGGAGAGGCTATTAGGGGTTGGAGGAGGCCTCATAGGGGACTCACAGTAGAGTGGGGACCCCAGCGCCAGTAAGGGCGCAGCATTCGGGGTTCACTGACCCCAGCCCAGAGAAGGGCAGCGTTGCAGAGAGGCCCCAGTGTGGGTGTGGTGAGCCCTGAGAAGGACAGTGTTACTGAGAAGCCCCTGTGTGGGCGTGGTGAGCCCCGGAGAAGGGAGCGTTACTGAGGGGCCCCAGTGTGGACATGGTGAGCCCAGAGAAGGGCGGCGTTACTGAGAAGGCCCTGAGATAGGGCGACGTTACTGAGGAGGCCCGAGAAAAGGGCGTGGGGGGAGAGAGAGAGAGAGAGAGAGAGAGAGAGAGAGAGAGAGACGGGACTGCGGAGAGCCTGAGTGCCAGAGAGGGCACGGAGAGAGAGAGAGAAAGAAAGGGGGACAGAATAATGTCCATTACATCTGCGAAGCTTGGGGCATGGTATTGGGGTGGTAGGAGCCACACATAGCCCATAAGGCTTGGGTACGGGGTCGGAACCTTATAGGAGAGACCCCAACATACCCAATAGGATTGATAGTCTCCCGCTCGCATACTAATACCATCAAGACGTGGCAGGAGAGATTAGAGCGGGACAGCAAAGGTCCAAGAGGACTCCAAGGACACCCCACATAAGGTACCGATGATCTGGAAGATGGCGCTGGGGAGGGTGACCTGTCACAGTCCCCTATAAGGCCTCCTCCAACCCCTAATAGCCTCACCCAAACCACCGGTACCAAACAGCAAACTAAACGCAAGCCCTTCAGCTATAACTTAAACAGAAGCCACCTGGCCATAACAACATTCAAGCCTACCAGGGATTCTTCATCTCACAGCAGTGATAGATGCTGCTCCTGCATCAGGCTTCTCCTCTCTCCCATGAGAGAGAGCTCCTTCCTCCTTGGCTGCTGGCAGGGGACTGCCTCTGGCCTCAGCCCCTACGGTTTATAAGGGAGCCAGGCCCTGCCTCTTTCAGTCAGCTGACCGCTGGCAGGTGTGATCTCTTGCTAGCTCCAGTTGCCCTGGCAACCCCCAACTGGGCTCCTTATTCACTGCTAGTGCTTTTTCCCAGCAGTCTCCCCTCTTTAGGAGCAGAGCACCTCCGTGCTCTGCGACACCTGTCTTAGAACAAATTTTAACTGTAATAGTTTAGAAGCAAAGAAAACTAAACAAAACAATGAATCATAATTGTGTTTGCTTTCAAAAGAAAATCGCATGAATTGTCTCTTTGGTTATATATGGTTTGTCTTTAAAAAATTGTTCATTTAGAAAAGAAAATGTGATGAGTCCCATGGAAAAAAATTACAAAAAACACATAGAATTCTTCATTTATATTGAGGGCAAGTTTTTTAAAAGTGCTTAAGGTTTGTAAGGCTATTGAGTCATCTGGATCCTAAAAGTCACTTATGAACTTAATTGTAATTGGTTAGTAACAATAAGTTTCTGGCATGTTACTGGTGTAATATACTGCCTCCGTATATTGTCCACCTTCATAAGTAAAACCAGTCTGAGTGATGTGTTTTTATTTTATGACATTTACTAAAAAAAATAATAATAATAATTAAAAAAAATCTCGGAATACATTTTCACTGGAGTTTTACCTTTTAGATATGGTGCTAACTTTAAAGGGCCAGACTATTTATTAAGCTTCCCATAGAACTTAAGAATCTACATATCATTGAAAGTTAATAGGACATCAAAATTTAAGTCATTTTAGAGATGGGACTGGAGCATATTTTTAATCTGTAAATTTGAGATGAGAACTGCATTTTTAATATACTAATCCACATATTTCAATGGGGTTCAGGAGACTCAATTCACCAGCCATTTCCCAAAATAAACACATTTTTTTGTATGGCTATGCACGATTTTGATGAACTATGAACCAGATATTGTCATGTGACAACATTGCCATCTTCCAGCCCATGAGTTTCAGATTATGTTGTCAAGGAGTCAGTTCAATGGTATTGAAGACAACAGGGGACTAATACAAGCTCGAATGAGGTCAATGAAATATTCCCATTGGCTTTAGTGGACTACAAATCACTTATATAATACAAACTTTACAACCAAGGCCTCTTATAAATTAAATTCCAATTGTCTCAAGGGACAATTAGGAATATCTTACAGTTGAACCTTACTCTCATGCAGCTTTCGATGCTCATGCTACTTTAGCAATCAAGGCAGGCTGAATCAGCTTCCAAGAACATGTTGCTTCCTATCTGCCCTCCCTCAAACCTATATGGAAAATCCTCAAACAATTGCAACACATACTAGAAGAAGACCTAATTCTTAAAGAGATCTTCCCAGAACCATCCATCCTAGCCTTCAAACAAGCACTGAACCTCGTTAACCTCATCACCAGAAGCAAACTTTCTATGGCCCAAAACACACTGAATGCATCCAGACTATGCCATGAGAAGAAATGTAAAACCTGTCAATGTATCTCCATCACCCTCACAATTACTACACCCCACAACAGAACCATCAGCATTCCTGGATCTTACAGCTACACCTCTAGAAATGTAATATATCTCATCCAATGCACCAAATGTGCTGATGGAAAATATGCAGGAGAGACCAAACAACAACTCTGCATGAAAATGAGCGCACAGTGGAAATCTATCAAAGACAAGAACACCCAGTTACCTGTAAGGGTACATTTCTCGCAAGAAAACCACACTCTCTTCTATCTCTCAGCTCTAATCCTGAAAGCGAATTTACAAAACACCTTTCACAGATGATCCTATTAACTGCACTTCATCAACCTCCTGGACACAAAAAATTAAATGCACTAAATACAGACATTGGATTTATGTTGCATTATATCCTGCCTAACATCTGACTGCCCATGTACCTCTCCACTATTTACGAGCTACATTCATTCTCATTCCCTGTGCCCCTCCCCTCCTCCCCCAGTCTGTCTCTCACCCACTGACTCCCCAATTTACATTGTTACTGACTGGCTTTCCTGCATGCATACCAGCCTCTGGCTTCTTTACTATTTATTCCATCCAAGAAGACCACATACACAACTACAGATGCTTCCTCAGCCTGATAAAGGGTATTTATATCCAAAAGCTTGCAAAAAAGAATTTTTCCAACTATTTGAGTTGGTCTAATGAAAGATATCAGATTTACCCAAAGAACCTTGTCTACCTATGTCCTTAGACCAACACAACTACAACCTATATTTCTATCCCTCTTGCACTATTTTAGATGACAATGTTCTTTGCTTGTTGTTCATCATTTTATTGCATCATAAAGAATTAATAAACACTATATAATGTTTGATAACACCCTATTACAACTCCAAGTGTCTATTGACTAAATAGTACTATAGAAAAATGCATCACCATTTGTTCAGTTTTCAAGAACATTAAGGGAATGGTTAGTGTGATGCACAGCTAACATTTTCTAATCTCCTTATGCATTTTATGTGGTACTTACATACTGGGCAAAATGGCAATGTTGTAAGCTGTGGGCAGGACCAAGTGCTTAATATACATCTGTACCAGTTTAGTCAGTAAAATATATTGTATTATAATGCACAGTATGATGGTCACAGATGCATAGCTTGTCCATTTATGTTCTCTTTGTTACCTAAACCTCTGCTTTTATTTCTAAACCTCCCAATATCCCATTCTTACAGCAATAAACTGTTTGATGGCTGGCAGACAGATAAAACAGCAGTCTCTCTTGCTCTCCTACTCTTAAATTGGAAAACTAAATATAGCAGAATTGAAAGTTGATCATTAATCTTTTTTGTGTTTTTATTTACATATACAGAGAATGATGTTTGGGGAGTTTAGGCTTGTTTAAACTACAGCAGCTTACTAAAATAAGTATTAAAATACTTTTGTACTTGACAAGGTTGATATGTCACATTTCCTCCCTCACAAAGTTCCCCAACCATTTCAAATGCTTTGAATTGATAAGAACTTCTGAAAAATCATTTGAATTTGGCATGTAGCTCTGCTAACTGTTTTACACTACTGTTCTGGTTTTGTAGCATCAATTACATGAGATATAGAAGCAATGTATATTTTAAAGCAACTATACCTTAAGATACATATCTATAAATATAGATATATAGATTCTTATTCAAAAGGCTATAAAGAAAGAAAAACTAAAAAAAAAAGAGAGATTGGAAAAAAATATTGCAACAAGCCTACCTAGACAAAGAGAAAATAGTTTGGCAAATTGCTTTTATAAAAGTCGTTATTCTTTAGTGTTTTATTTGCAAAATGCATAAACAAAATTATTATGATTCAGTTATGATGGAATTAAGCATAAGATGGCCTGACAAAAAATGTATAAGAGCAATACAGGCAACTTTTATTGAAATAAAGTAGTGGGTAACAATTTTAGTTAACATGTAAAAGTATTTTAATAGCAATATTTTACTGCATGAACCAGAGCCCACTGAAGCCCCATACCTCTCATCTGGCTCACAGGGCCAGATGAGCTTGACAACCCTGAATTATGTATACTAATGGTCAGAAATTCATCTTTTTTAGCAACAGTGGAGCAGAACAAAAGAACATAATAGTTACCCAGTGTCCCCAGATGGAGTCTCCTGAAGGCCTGGGACTTCATCACCTGCCAAAGAAGGACAGAAGGGCCAATTGCTAGAGCACCATTCCTTTGCACCTCGCTTAATTTGGGGAACTAGGTATCTGATAAAATATAATTTGGTTCTCACTATAGTGTGCGCTGGTCTATGCTCAGGTAGACCTATGGGTCAGTGTAGAAATGGCCCTAAAATATGCATGCTAGAACGGCTCCTTTGCAGCACTGCTCTGCTGCACCCAACAGACTGTGGGTGTGGATGAAAATCTGTTCCTTAAATTTTAAATAGCTTTAATCTGTATCTCATTGAGCACATACAAACTTGAAAATGAGATATTACTTTCAATCTTAGGGCTGAGTTCGCTATGGTTCCTTGTGTTCCCATGGACGTTCACACAGCCTCCTTTCCAATAAATATAAAAATCACATTTTTTGGAACACATGTATCCTTGTGTGTGCCTCTCCAGCAAAGTAGCCAGATGGCAATGCTATTGATTCTTCCTTTTTATATTTAATTAAATTAATTTAGTGTATTGAGAAATCCTGCCCGGTTATTTTTCTTTCAAACACATTTGTTTCCTTATTATATTTTAAATGGGAGAAGATCATGCAGTCAGATTGTGTTCATTGATGGGACAGGTAAGTATAGGAGATATATGGCCAAACCCTGCATTCATGTACAGTGGTCTAAGTCCAAATAAGAATGCTGTAAATACAATGCAGCTGAGAAAACCCCCACAGTGCATAAGTGAAATCAAGGGGATCCCAAATCTGCACATGCCAATATATCTACCTGAAGTACTGAATTCTTCACAACAAGAATTTAGAGAGGTAGGTAGCCATGTTAGTCTAAAGTCTGGCAGAAGGCAGGGTAGATTTGCATCAGAGGGGACTGATGGTTAGAAAATGGTATTTAGAAGTTTGGCTTTGAGAATTGGCTTGTAGGTAAAGTAGATATTACATTAGAACAATGGTCCAGGGGAATGGGAAGGATTAACTGATTTCCAAAAGCCTGTTTCTGATAAAGTTTCCTTCAAGGCCCACTGTGTCTGAAGGCAGCAGACCCACAGGTTGGGAAATTGAAGACATATACCACACTGTTCCTTAACATAAATGGTGTAGAAGAATAGAATAAATCTTTTGGGGGCATCAAACAACTTGACAACCTAAAGTGCATTGTTGTACTTCTTCGTCTCAGTGTAAAGAACAAAATGTAATTGCCATTAAAAGCAAATCCTCTATTATTTCCAACTTGGCCAACATAAGGAAGTACTCAAAAAGTAGAGAAGTTTTACTCTGGCAAGTTTCCCAGCTAAATTTGCAAACCAAAAAGCTGTAGACAGTTTCAGAGAAGCTTTAAAAATTTGTTTAAACTTTATTTTATAATCTTTATCTGAGCTGATTCTCTGAACACACCAGTTCATCTCCAACTACCAAAGATTTAGTGCAGTTGATCATTCAGAAATGCATTTTTGTTTGGGAGAGGTTGTTTTCTAAATCTCTCCCAAAGTTATGAACAACCTCTAGAGCACAGATAAGCTTGAAGAAGTTAAATGAAACAACGATGAAAAAAGTTATCTTGCATTTCTGCTTAACACAGTAAATTTACCACAAGTGCAAATCAATAAACATCACATGCAGATATACCTCAGAGGCATTTTGCCTCATTTTTAAATGCCATAGCCTGATACAAGGTTTTGTATATACTTTATGTGTTTACATGCCTGAATAATTACAAACTACTATTTTTATACAAGCAGCATTTTATTCAATTGGCTAATTCTCTTATTTCACATCAAGAACTTAAACAATACAACTAAAACGGAATTAAGATTTTCAGGGAAGTTTCTCCTTCATCAAATCATTTGAAAGTTTATAATTTTAACAAGAATTTTAAAAACATCTTTTCTGTAACTATACTATTGCATATTAAATATATAAAAACTTTTTTTAAAAATCTGATTTTCCCTATTATCAAACGTTTAAATTCTCAAAATTGCAAATGTTGATATATACTATTGCTAGTCATGGTAAGGATTACATTGTAAAATATTACTTGAAATCTTTCACTTTTAGAAGTTTTGACACAAAAGAGATACAACTGCCATTAAATTATATCTTCAGGCTGGTGTGCACGACTCAGCAGCATAATATGCAATATTATACAAGTGCTTTAGTGTATTTGCTATTGTCTGATTTGTATCACTTAAATGAAATGAGGCATAGATCATGCAATTTTTTTCTAATGGTTGCTACTCTTTCCTTTCCATTTTACAAAAAGTGTGATCTCTCTGTGTGTCATGACACTGCAATGCTTCTAAAACCTGCCTGCACCCATTAGTAGAATACTGGTATAAGGAAGTGTCATTAGTAGGATTGGGGTGTTGTAGCTGTGATGGTCCAGGAAGTGTATGAGAAGCAACAACAAAAAATTGTGCTACCTTTGATTGGATCCACTATATAATTGGGAAAGCTGTTGAAGAAGTTTTGGACAGAAGTTGTCCTCTCAGTTTACATGAGGGAAGGCATATGATGCCCAAAAGTTTGTCCAACAGCTCTCTCAACTATACATTTTGTCCAATATTAGATATGTAAATTATCAGCATTCAAAGATTAGTTGGCTGTGGTTACACATTACCTGCTCTAAGCATAACTACCATTTGGGGAAGAATTATTATGTGAGAGGATGAAGATAAACAGGTTAATTATATTTGGGCTTCAGTTAATCATCATGCAGTATTGTGTTTTATAAATTCACTTCAGAATAATGTTAAACCAGCTCAGGCAGCAACACTGGGGCATGCTATGCCATCTCTTTTTTAAGTGAGAGCTAACATTAAATGTCAGGCACGTGATCACTGATATATGGGGTAAAACACCAAAATATTCTAAAGGAATTTAAACCTATAGGAGGTAAGCACAGTTGGGGGAATGGTGCAGGGGAAGAAACAGGAGGGAAGAAGGAGTAGCAACAGCTGGTTAATCTAAAAGCACAGCCCACCTTCAGAACTAGCCCCATTACAGCAGTCCACAGCTCTAAAGGGTTGCCAACACCTACAGCTCTGAAATTGATTTCTTCAACTTTGGTCATTCTAGGCTATAGATAAAATTACACTGAGATATATGCCATTTATTAGACACCAAGAATTCATCTAAAGTATTAATTTAGCATATTTCATATTTCCTGCAGTCACAATGAGAACCAGCCTTGTAGTGAATTCAGTGGTCCAAAAAGAAAATGAACTAATCAGCTTTAAAGAAGTGACACATTATCAAATGTCCTGTCCAGGTTGCAGAAACTTCTAGCTTGTAGTAAGCAAATCTCCTAGAGCAATGTACTACTGGATACTCAGCAGGGCTCAGCAGCCAATGACAATTGATTTTATTTCCTCATCATCTACCATTCTTCAATATCCACTGGCTGTATACATTTCCATCCCTCTGAAGCTGCTAGACAGTAGGGGTGTGTGAAACAGGCTGTATTTAAAAAAGGTATGTAAAAAAAAAAACATTTAAAGATGTCCAAATCATCGAATCTTTCTGAATCTCTCTGAATCGATTCAGAGGGTTCCAATTTGATTCAGAGAGATTAAAGGGGCTCCTGATTTGATTCAGATTTGGAGATTTGTCCATGGAATTGGGCCTAATCTCTGCCAAATTGAATCAGCGACTGATGCTTTGCACAGCCCTACTAGACGGTTATATAAGTGGCATATGTTTCTTAATAGACACAAAAAAGAACCATAATATTCTTTTTAACTTGATCAACTTACCATCTTTTCTTATATACAACATCCTCTGAATAAAACATGCATCTTGTTTTTTGGAACGCAGAATATAGAAAAAAAGATTTTTTCTAGAACCATGGCCAACTGCATGACATAGAGTAAGTCTTCCTATGAACACAAAGTGTCCAGAAACATCACAAAAGGAATATCACATTAGGTTAGGTTCCAGTCTTCTGCAAGAACTGCTAGTTCTTTATGCTTAGTAGTTCTTTATATAAGTTCCTGTAAATAAAGTGTTCCCACCTCACAAACCTCACCAAGATACCGTGAGCAGCTCACTTGCTGTTTCAGACAGAAGCTACAGTGCCAATAGCTATGGTAGTGAACGGGTTAACACAGGATTCCACTATCTTGCCAGCTGCTTGGCAAGCACAAAGAAAATAGCTACCATG
Organism: Alligator sinensis; assembly: GCF_000455745.1. NCBI lineage: Eukaryota > Metazoa > Chordata > Crocodylia > Alligatoridae > Alligator > Alligator sinensis. The sequence goes on from NW_005842603.1 coordinate 776,188, forward strand.
CTTAAAATATACACTCTGATTTTGGGGGACTGATTTAGAGGGTGAAAGGCGCATGTGTACATGAGAAGACATGGTAGTTTTCATTCATAGATTAAAATTAATGCCCACTGCCTCAAATGTATACCTGAAATTGGAATCCTCAGTCCTTTCCAATGTATACACTGTTCATTTAAATAGTTCATAGTGACAGAGAAGTTCAAATACTGGGGAAAAAGAAGGGAAGAACCCCACAAATTTACCTTTACTAATTAAAGTAAAAACTGTATATATGTTTTTTGCAGGGGGAGAGTTGTATTATTAGTTGCAGGGAAAACTCATGAAGCTAAAGATCTAATACTGCTGCCCACAATCCAATGCCAACGAAGTCTGAGAAAGTATAAGTGTTACTCTCTCCTAAGGTAACAGAGTTTATACTACTCTTTTTAAAAAATAGTAAAAATGGTTAAGAAAATTACCATTTTCTTGGTTAAATTAGCTCCCCGTACAATGGATCTTCATTCTGTTCCTTCACTTTGTAGAGGCTCAAATGATCATTATTCTGAAACGTCTTTTCTCTAACTCTCAGAAATAGCTCCTTTATTTTGCAGGTAAATAAAAGCCCTTTATCATACCATCAATTTTTATGCTGAACTCCAATTTCTGTCAATGGCGACTGCGTCTCAAAAACTGATAGCATAATATGCAACCCTAAATCAGGTCCCATATAACTGAAAAAACTTTAATATTTCAAATTGCATTGTATGTATTATTTTGTCTAAAAATTCTGCGCATTTTATGGCAGTACATTTTGCACACTTGTTAGAAAACGAAATAAATAAAATGTCTGGAAGTCATAGATACACCATTTGTGATATCCAGTGAGACTGTCTGCAAGGTAGTCCTACAAATCTCAACATCTAAACTATTTCATACCATTTTATAGTGGACTATAAGATGGTGGCAATTACAATGAATGGCAGTGACATTTTATATGTTATTGTGCTACCTAACAATTAAAAAATGAAGGCACAAAAATTACTGATTTGTGAACCTGATATTTTTAATTGGAATTCTAAGGCCGAAAATAGTCCATTTCTGAAAGTCAGTAACATTTTATGTGACATCTTAAACAATGCAGCTTATCCACACCTAGGCAGACCCATTATTATTACACAGATAGTATAGTTGTCTGCCTTCTTTGGGACACAGGCAGTGTGGACACATCATTATCTTGTATCTACTCTTATTGAAATCCACAGGAAGTTTGCCTTAAATTTACTGGATACAGGATGGCAATTTTGAAGTCTGAAGAATGACACACATATATTTCTCAATCGTGGTAAAAACTATTCACCATCATGCTTTCATTGAAAACCAATAATAAAATTGTATCAGTTTAAGGCAAGCAAAAAATTGTTGTATAACCTATGAATCAGCAGGCTTTCTTTCACAACTTTGGGAATTTTGTAAATCATTGACTCAAAATGAACACATAATACATTCTCTTTAGGTTTTGAGTCCTTTCCTTTACAGAAAATAGGCAATCCACTAGCTTGGGTTAATGGGCAGAGTATTTTGAGGTCCCCAGGACAGGGGCCAGAACTTCATTTAGGTTGAAACTGCTCTTTGTCATACACCCAAAGTGGTTACCCAAAAATTCCTTTTATATATGAGGATCCCCAATTGGCTCTAAAACACAGTAGCAACTCTAATACTAATACTCTTCCCAGAATGCTGTATGTCGACCAATGAAATGGTCATGAGTATAAGAAAATTTCTGGTCTACACCAGATATAAGGCAGATTTACAAATATGCCTGAGGGTGAATTTTTGGCACAATCACCTTTTTTCAGGAGTGTGCCATGTGTGAGTACAAGAAGTTAATTTCCATTGTTTTAAAATGCTTACATATAAAAAAAAAAACTCACAATGTTCTATATACATGAATTCAGGCAACTTTAACTTGAGGTGAAGGGTGACTTTGCTTTGTTAATACATTTTTTTTTTTGCAGATTTAAGGAAGAAATAGCAAAGGTTTTGCTTGTAATGGAAAGTTGAGGTACAGTAAGGAATACAAATACAAATCTTTATCTGTTGTTAGGATGTGTGTCAATACCTTCTATATACATTTTGAAAAGCACCCTTCCAGGTATTTTAAATTGTTGCTAAACCAACATACTAGTTTGGAGACTCCTTGGCAATGGTTGATTTATAGCCAAGTGGACCACTGGCTTTACAGGATTCTCTTCCAAATGTTGGTATGAAACATGTTTTGAGTACTAAATAGTTATACACAATGAGAGGTTTTTTTCCCTTCTGGATGGATAAGCACAAGGGCTTAGTGCATTTATTTTAGTTTTAAAAATTCAGCAAGAAAGGGCTGAGAGGAAAAATGAACATGGGGAATCATCATCTAAATAAAAGGGGAAGGATTGTTTTTAACATAAAGTGGATTTCATTTGGATTTTGGTCAACCAACAAAAGTATCCTAGGAAAACATCCCCATGTCATGTAAGTATTTCACCATAACTTGCCTGGTTTAGTTTTATCCAAAATATATCAAAGAAATTGCTCCAAGAGCCTTCCATTTTTTCCTAGGAACTCTACATATCAGAGGTAGATTTAAAAATTGTGAATTCTCATAAATGTGTAAATTATTACATGGCTAAACTGCCTTTTAGAACTGATGCGGAAGTAATGCATTGTTTTAAAAGGGAAAAGACATTATCATGAACACCTTTGCTCACTCCTGCCTTTACCTTTTACTTCTTCAAGAACTTCTGAGGACACACACAGTGGAAAACATCTTTTCCAAAGTAGACAAGCACAGTATAGGTCTGATCTCACATACCCCATGGGGAGGAGACAGGGGCTTCACCCACTCAGGGGCTGCTCAAGCATTGGCTATGCTCATGGCCAAGTTCCCCTGAAGAGACGCACACTCAGATGTTCACACACACACACACACACACACGCATGCACACACATACACACATATATGCAAGCCAAACTCCTACAGAGCCACAGCCAGCGGCACAAGACTCCCAACGGCCAACTTCATCTCCAACAGGACCATCCCAGCAAAGTCTTAGTAACTGCCTGAGCCGCTGTCAAAGGAACAGCGTGCAGGCAGCAGAGCCACAGCTTTCCTCACCCTGCCTAAAAAATTAAACTAATAAAAATCAAAATAAATGCTTAAAAATAATAATTGATTTTAGCTGTTGAGTTTTTTTTAGAAAAAACAGAATTCTGCCAAGCCTACATATATTTTATCAAACCAAATTGAAACTTTCTTTTGGCTTTATTCAACAATGAACAGCATTAATTGTTGTAGCGCAACATGGAAGTGGTAGTTTGGATATCTCATGATTCTATTCCTCTGCTGCAGTGAACCTCAGTGACCAGATATATTTCCCATGATGCACTCATCATCATTACTGTTACAGTTTCAAATGACAAGATATACATCTTAATAGGGTACTCTGTACAGCTATAGGTATAGAGCAAGAATGAGACCAACTTGTTCTAGAAAATATTCTCCTCAAACTATGGAGAGAGAGAGAGAGAATAAAACAACTCTGTTCTCTGTAGGAGTTCTTCAAAGTGGAAAGGAGGGAATTATTTAAATAAGCTTCTGCCTGAATTCCTATCCCTTTTTATGTCCCCAGTATCCATGTTGGAAATTCACAAGCAGAAGAAGATATAGCTAAAATATGTGATACTGCTACTGAACAGCCCCTAAAGAAAGGAGACAAATATGTAGTCCATAAGCCTGTCAACCTTGGAAAAATTGAGTTAGAGACTCAACTAAAGCTGGCTGGAAACCAAATTTCATTCAGACAAAAGTTTGTATTTCCAGAAAACAAACAAACAAAAATCTAAATTGGGAAGAAAAATGAAGAACTTAAAAAATACTGTTTAACTGAAATACTCAAATACAATATTCCTGAAAGTAAATGTGTTCTCCAATATACCTGACAGTTGTTGATTGAAACTTACATGATTCTTGTCAGTTTCAGTGCTTCTATTAAGTGGTGGACAGTGAAACCAACAAAATTGGTATCAATTTGAGCCAGCAGCTACCAGAGCTTCCAATAACTGCAACTTTAGGACAGCCCTGTCAGAGGCAGGAACCATCAGCGGCAGGAAATCTGGCAATGCAAGGAACCAGCTGGGAGTCTGAAAATTTTGGGAACTCCAATGCTTAGTTGGAATGGGAGGGATGCTCCAGAGCTACTGAACCTAAAAGCCCTGGGGTCTTGACTTCTTCAAGCTATTGCCAAGAAGCCAGATTGGAGTGCTGGCAGTAAACCAAGCAACTTTTCAAATCTGCCCAGTAGGCAGGTTTCTGTCAGAATTTTATCAGTATTCTATCAAAACGTTTGTCAAACTAATCAGTGCTCTAGGAATTATTTGCTTTGGCATTTTCTGATGGAAAAACGTTTGCCAGAGATTTCTGGCCAGGTCTGTTGTTCCTTATACAACCAGAGGTAAAATGAAGGAAGTATGCGTGGTTCAGATCATGTAACATACATTAGCTCATAAATAACATACAGTTTTGTTAATGCTTTAATAAATAAGCAGCAAAAAGTGAAAAGAATGATATGACTAGCTGTTTATACTATTACACTGAAAGTATAAGCAAAGTTCCTCTTTGTGTATTGTTCCCTAATAAAATAGGGAACCTTTAACCACCAGGATATCTATCTTGCCTTCCTGCATCCATCTTGAGCTAGTTCAGTTGGCTTTTGCAATGTTTGGACATTTAGTCTTGTGACACTGATTGTAATCTTGCATTGTTAATTCAACATTTGTTATTAGCTATTTGTATCCCCTTCCCTATAATCCTTACATTAATATGTGGGGGAAATTAATAATTTTCATTTTTGATTTATGAATGCATGATGAATGCAAAATAAAATAAAATAAAAAGATTCATAATGAATAATTAATTCATAATTAATTAAATTAATATAAACCATAATAATGTCTTATCGTATGTAATGTAAGACATTTGATATCTGCTTATTCTATAATTATTATTATTGTTAAACTCCTGTTCTTCATTGGACATTTTACAGTCAACCTGCTCATTTATTTCCATCTGCATCCAAATGTCAGTACTTACATGAGCCTGACATGAATATATATTATTTTTAAAGAATCACTCACATGCTTCTTCTTGAATATACTTTAACTCATGTGCATCAAAATAAATAAATAATCCTGTCATTGAAGTTTAATTTTCCCATCTTCATACAATTAAATTAAGACTTCTAGCTAATGTGCTTCAACATGGCATTAATTGGGTTTTAGCAGCTTTTTAAACATTGCCCTTAATTTATGATGCTTCATTACTCTAGAAAAAGAAATACATACAAAGTGACTTAAAAATATAGCAAGCAGATTAAGTGAAAATTGATCTGAATACTGAAATAAGACCTAAGCACTACACTTCTACTCCCTGGGTGTGGCTACATGTACATTTGCTGGGTGTACATGTACATGAGCAATGGTGCTGGGCCCACATGGGGAGGGAGGTGCTGGGTGGCAGGCGGCCCAGAATGGGGACCAGGGTAGGGGCTCCTGGCTGGTTGAGGTGGCCTGCTGCTGGATGGCTGGTGCCTACCAGGGGCCAGGTAGGGCTAGGGTCGGGGGCAGGGTAGCGGGAAGCACAAAATCAAGCACCAGGGTGAGGATGGTGTCCAGCCCCTAGCAGTCATCCTCCGTCGCCCGCATTGCCCTGGCCACAACTGTGCTCGGCTCCTTCAGGGCCTCCATGAGCTCCCACTCCAAGGTTAGGAGCTGCGTTCCGAACTCCTGGTTGGCATGGTCCTGCACCTTGTTGCACCAGTCCCACGCTGCCTTGCACTGGTCCCACGTATCCTTGCAGGCTATGTCCTCTACCTGCCAACTGCTATCCTAGGCAACCTCCTCTGCCTGCCATGTCCACACATCTGCCAGAATGTCAGCCATCACCAGCCAGTCCAGAAGGATGGTCTGATCCTGGATCTTCTTCCTAGAGAACTGACATATGCACAGGGCCCCAGCTGTGGGCAGTGGTGACCCTGAAGCCACATCCCAGCTGCTGACTGTGGCTTCTCCCCCACATACAGCTGCAGGGCCTGCAGAGCCATGAGAAAGAAGCTATTTGTGAGAGTTGGCAACATTTCTGAAATGAGATGCTCTGTTACAGGGCAGCCTTCCTCCCCCACTCCCTTTCTAGGCTGGGACAGGCCAGGCTTCTGGCAGTACCTGCTGCCATGGCTCCACACCCCACTGGCACCCTTCCCCTTCTGCAGGTCAGTTAGTCTCCTGTGCTAATGCCAAGCCCATGGTGCCTGGGCTCAGAGGGTGTGGTGCTCCTGGACAACTGAGACACAGAGCTGCCTGCACCCCTCCCCTCCCCACAGGAGGCCTCACCAGGGAGGCACCCCAAGGCCAGCCCCCCTCTCATGCCAGGGCTGCACCCTTAGTGTGCCCCTGCTGTGCATGTCCCTGCCACTGCATGAGGAGCTGTTTGCACAGAATGAGGGGTGCTTCACCTAATATGCCCTGCTGCTGCTACTGATGCCCTGGGTGCATCTGCACACCTGGCATGGGACATTGAGCTTCAATGGTGTGGGGGAAAACCCCAGTCTGGCCCACAATCTTTGCCATCACTTGGAGGGCTACGTGTAACTGCAGTACATGTCCCTGCATCTCCCCCCACCCAAGCCAAGAAGGACATCATCGCTGGCATCAACACATTCCTCAGCATGTGAGAGACTGATGCCCACCTAGCTGTTGGGGAATGGGCTACTTAATAAAGTTCTGCACGGTCTCCCACCTCCCTGTGTGCTGTGGAGGTGGGACTCTGGGGCCAGGGTAACACGCCCTGGCTGGGCAGGGAAAGGGGGGCTGGGATGGGGACAGCCCTGCCATGTGGGCAGGACTGGCATGCCTAGTGGCTCTGATGGGTCCCAGCTGACGTCAATTGTGTGTGGCTTCCAGCAGACTCATCAGTTGGAGGGGTGTGGCATGCAGGTGCCCAGCCAGGACCCCTCCAGGGAGAAGCTGGTACTGCTGGTAGCTGGTGGTGCCATGGCCAACCACACCTCCTGGCTGGGGCTGGAGCTGAGACTGCAGAGCTGTCAAGGCAGGTGCTGGCCTGGGCTCCCCAAGCCAGTGGTGGAAGCTGGGGGTGGGGAGCTCAGTGGGACAGATGCCAGGTTGGCGCAGGGCCTCAGGCAGGATGCCCATACTGCTGTATGCAGCACAGCTGCTGTCTGGGTCCCAGCACACATGGAGGGTATTCAGTTGCTGTATAAAGGGCATGGACTTGTGGGTACTCCCTGACTGACACTTGTGGTTGGTGATGGTGGCCCACTCTGCCTGCAAGGCCTTGAACTTTATGTGGTACTGCTGCACTGACCAATCCTGCCCATATTCCTGCATCTGGCCTGAAAGCCCCTCAATGACATGGGCACTGGAGTGCCCACCCTGTGAGAACTGCTGCTGTACCTCTGCCTCACCACACAGCAACATGAAGTCACCAGTCTCCTCCTGTGGCCAGTTGGGACCCCAGGTGGTGGCATATGGTGCCAGCAGTAATGCCATTGGGCCAGGCAGCAACACAGAAGCCCAGGCAAGCTGGCACAGGTAATCCACAGCCTGTGCAGGGACAGCAGAGACCAAGACTCCCCCCAAGCTCCATGCCGTTGTATTCCAGGGCTCAAAATGCCTGCCAGCTTTTAAAGAGCCTGGGGCTGGGGTTGCCATAGAGATGACTCAGCCCTGGGGGCAAGAGAGGCTCCCAACCCCGGAGACCTGGAGCTAAACTCAGGCTGGCCCCCTAGTGACAAGACTGGTTGGAGTCTGTAAGTCCAAAACTATGCAGTAACTACTTGTAGGTAAATTTGCTACTTGCACTTGCAGGTAGCAAATTTACTCAAGAGCAGCAAAGTTTACTGTGTGATAAGTGTGTGCACGTGTACATGTGCATGCTTATTGAGCAGTAAACTACTCTACTTTGCAGTAAAGCATCTCATGTAGAGACACCCCCTGGCTCCATAACCACAAGAAGTCCTTAGGTTCTCTCACAATTCACATCTTCCTTGTTATTATTCCATTTCCCACTTGGTCAGCAATAAGATAAAATATCATAGAAATGGCCTTGCAAAAGACACTGACAGCTTTGTTACACATTATACTCTGAGCAGCGCAAATGTTGACCAGTGTTAATGTTAGCTTGAGTTTTGATCAGTCGCGTGTTCAGGCCAGCAGGGGCCCGGAGGACTGAAAGGTAAGAATCCCCCCCACTCCCATTCTGGGCTTCCCCCTGCTCCCTGGGGCTCTCTGTTCTCCACCCCCACTCCCATAACATTACTCGCTTGTGGCTGCCTGCATTCTCTATCCAAAGAGAGCAGGCAGTGAAAGGTTAACTTGCCGCTCAGCCACTGCTGCTCTTCTGGCCCAAAGTGCAGCAGCAGTGGTGGCTGGGCAAGCAGTTTAACCTTTCCCTGCCTGCTCCCCCAGGACAGACAGCGCAGGCAGCCACAATTAAATGGTGGGGGGGTTATGAGCAGGGATCTGGGGTGCTGGGCAGCGGAGAGGCAGTAGGCTCAATCTAGGCTGAGGGAAAGGGGTAAGTGGAATGTTTGCACTAAGGTGCAGCCTGGAGTGGCTGCACCTTAGAGTAACGTGAGATGGATACCACGGATCAGACATAAACCTGCCCTGGAGTGGCACAACATTGAGCCACACAACAAGTGCTTAAAACTAATTCCAGGTGTTAATGTGTGAACAATCCAGGTGTTAAGAGCTCCACGAGCCTCCCAAAATTACCATGTAACAGCCCTTAGCCAGTCTGTTTTCCATCATCATAATCCCACAACTGAGTGGAATTTCTTTACCTCCCAAATACATACTATATGCCATCTAGTGCTTAGCTTTCTAGGCAAGAGACCGATTGCCGTATTAGTGGTAAAGCAGAAGCCTGATGCAAGAGTCAAGTGGTTAAAAATGTCTGGAGCAAGATGCCATCGCCATTAAAAATTCTGCTAGTTCACCTCTACTAGACTGCTGTTCTGCAGGTTAATAAATTTGTGCCACCTTATGGCTAGCAGCGCACACTGATTAGGTTGCAGCTCAACAACTACACCTGTAGGTTTCTGAATGACTTTAACATCTTCCCCCAGCGCATGTTCAATCATGGGGATCCTGTATTTGACCTATATATAGAAATGCAATGACTCCAAGCTTTTCCTCAGAAACTTTTGACAGGAGAGTTCCTACTGAAAAGTGCCCGAGACAGACTAACCTCAGAAGAAGTTTGTGCAATAAGGCAAATCTGCATTTTCTCATTGTGTATGGATACCACACTGTTGCTGTAAAAACAACAGCTGGGGCAGGCTGACCACACGGTGGAAGTGGTAGCAGCACTGGCCGGGGAGTTTCGGAGTCCCAGCATAGATAAAACTCCTAAGTCCCTCACCTTGCCTCCCCACACACTTCCAATCCCTTCTCTAGTGGTACTCAACAGCACCTCCTCCCCTCCACTCTACCACAGGGTTTGCCCAGGGCATAAACCCTGCTCATTATGCCTTTGCCATCCAGAGCTCCTTCATGTAGAAAGGAGGTCCATAGGAATGTAAGGCCTTGATTATATGGAGGATGAATCTGAAGATACAGGAAGATCTTGGGAATCCTAATAGAACTGTGGAAGACTCCCTCCTGTAATGAAACTGAAACCAATAGAGCCTTAGAGAAATGACAGTGGCACTAATATGCCAGGAAAAGTGCCAAACAAAAAGCCAAGCATATAGATTGGATGAATGCTGGGCTGAGTAAACATATAGGGCCACTATGTCTGATCTCAAGTAGTAGGAACATTAATTAATACATTAATACATAGATGTTAATTGAATGTAATGAAATGACACTGATACTGATACTGAGTGGATAATGTATGAAGATTAGAACATTGAATAAACAACTATTTCCCCTAAATATAAGTACAGGGCAAAAGAATATATTGCATTTTGTTTAAACGTACCACCAATCATTTTAGCAATACTGGCCATGTCTACAAGAGATGCTAACTGCACAGTAGCTTGTGACTACTGCACAGTAGCATTGCATGGCAGCAAGCGTGATGCAATGCTATTGTGCAGTAGTCTTGGGCTACTGTGCAGTTGGCATCATAGAAAATATGTTCAGCAATGCTTCTGTCATCTAGTGCTTGTTTATAGAAGTACTAAATAACTATGCATTAATGACTGTGCAGTCAGCATCTTGTGTAGACACGGCCAGTAACACCTATTTCTGTGCTTTACAGAGACACTAGTCAATTAAAGGAGCTCAATTTGCCTTTAATCAGTTCTTCAGTACTTTTTCCCTGGTGCAAGACCATGGAGACAGTTACAATGTAATTAATACTAACTGATTTAAATGTGTGTAAGTTTATGCTGTGAAGCACTGGAGTGAGCAGCCTGGAGCAGGACAATATTTAGGTTTGATGAGTAAGAAAGACTCGGAGATTTTTCATTAAAGTTAAGGGGAGGAATATTTTGTTTAAAAAAAAAGGAAGAAAGAAAAAGAATGAAGGCAATAGATGTGGCTGGCAGTTAGGCGCTGATCCAAAGCCTATTGGAGTCTTTCCAATTACTTCCGCAGGCATTAGATCAGCTCCTTAAAGCTGGAAATGTTAGATATAGTTTTTCTCCTTTTTTGATTCTGCAAGGAACACCTTTAAACACTGTAAACCACTCCCAAGCACATTAAAGAAGAATTGGATTATATGTTCTTACAGCACAATGTTTTCACCTGTAACATAATGGGACATTTGTAACTGGGACTCCTAGAAGCCACTGTACTATCAACAAAACACCAATAACTTATTTATGGCAGGCAGGGAGCGCTATTCATAGTAGCTTCCAATGCAGCTGTTTCCTTTAGCCACAGTTAAGTGACACAAAGGAAATCATTCTGAGCCTTCTAAAAAACCACTGTTTTTAGGAGCTGATGTTAGAAACCCTGAATGAGGTGTTCTGTTACACAGCCTCTGTAAGCTTCAAGTATGAAAGAGAAGGCACTACAATAGACTATCCTTCTTTATTTAATTAAATAACACAGACCAGTCACCAACCAGTATAAAAATCAGAGTTGCACTGTTGATATCAACAAAGTTATGTTGATCTACACCAACTGAAATGTTGGTGTCTGAACCAAAATTCACACATGCTTATTGTTCAAGGATAATTTATGGGTGCCTTTAAGCTTATAGCACCAGATATTCCAATACGGCGCTTTCTTTAGGCCTGGTCTTGTGAGAACACCCACTAATCAACATCTCAGCACGTTGGGATTGCCAATTGTTGTCCTTTTTGCAGTGAACTGTAGACTTTATTGGGATATCTTTACTCATGTTCTGTAACACATCACTCAAGTGATCTTGTTGGTTTCAGGGGGAAGAAACAGATCCTTTAGCAGTTGAGAAAGGTTTTCATCTCTCTAAATAAGAATATATATCATTCACTTTCTTTTAAAGATATGTTCTTTTTAAGGTAAATGTTCCATAAACAAAATATTAGCTACATTTAATGGAAACCAAAGCCTGCTTAATTTATTTTATTTCTGCATGTAGCTCAAATCCTTTTAAGCATCTATTGCTAACTCCAGGCAATATTACAATTAAAATATATACATTGTCTGCATTGAAATGCCTGCATAATACCACAATGAGTCCTGCTTGGGAGGGAGAGCATTTGGCTTCTAGTGACCCTGGGAGGACACCCCTCTGCCATGCTGCATCCCTGCATCCATTAAGGCACTGGGGCATCCAGTAGGACATTCAACCCATTCAACCCAAGACTGCGCTGAGGAGATTTTAAAATTAAATACCAATAGGAGCTTTCAGATTCAATTTACAGAGGAATTCTCAGGTTCTGGCTACACTAGAGACTTAATACATTGTTTCAAATTCCAACAATGCTGTATGTGCACATTATCTGTCCTGTTTCAGATACAATTCTGCCTGGAGACCACAGTTAAGGTCTCTTACTTTGTTGTAGATAGAGTACATATATTGTAATTCCTGGCATTTTGGTGGTGGGGTTTTTTAGGGGTTGGGGGAGAATCATTTGTTTGTTATTTTGTAATTGTGGCTTTGGCAAACCACCTGGGACACCCAGAGAGATGTGGGGAAAAAATTCCAACTCTCAATATTCACTGACAAATGTCTATTAATCCCTGCACACAAGTGCTATTGATTAATCCTTTTCTCAAAGCCTCAAAGTGGGGATGAAGGTGAATGTTCAGGTCTTGCTCCATGAGGAAAGTTTCCACCAACACTTTTGAAAAGCAGTCACAAGATACACATAATATCACTTCATTACCCCGGGCTAATTAAGACCAAGTTTTTCTTAAGATGAACACTGGTGATTACATATCAAAATGTGGAAGACATTTTTTCTGTATCTGTGAAGGCTGCTAGCACTGCAGCATCAAAAGACAAGAACTTGACACATCGTGTTGTGGGTTAGTGGGAAAAGGGTAGAAGAAACATCCTACTATGGTCTTATCACTTGCATAGCCTACGTGCCAAAGAATCACAGTATCCTTTCATGATTTCAGCACCATTTACAGATGTATTTGTTTGGGGTTCCTTAACTGCCATAGTGTAATAAAAGTACCCAGCTACACTGATGAGTGATTATATTTCTGGACTGCAGTACAGGCTTTAAATTATACAAAGGCACTATCATATTGATGCATCCATATACATGTTGTAACAATGCAAATGTAAGACAGACTCACCCAACAGCTGTGAGAATCAGAGAACACACACATATAAATATTAATATTACTGTTTTCCCTTGACTGAATGTTGTTAAAAAGGGAAATTAATGTCACTTCTAAAAATTTGCTGAAGTCAAGGGCTTTTTTTTTTTTTATAACATTGCTGTAAAACTGTGTAAGACAGACAGCACGTTAAATATTAGTGCGCTCAGCAGCACTGACTTCAGCCTATAGTAAAAGCAGCACCAGTATATTCACATCCAATTTTTCACCACTCCAAAACTACAATAGTGTACCCATGATAGGCTTATTATTGAACAAACCTTATGAATAATACAACTAGAGTATGAATACCTTCCATTTTTGTTTAGTACTCTCTGGAATGGAGCTACCAGCAATACAGCATGAAAGAAAAAAATGTTATAAGATGCATTATATTCTTGGCCATAGTATGTGGACATAGAAAAGGAATTAACAGATTTACCTCATGAAAGGAAGTGTATTTTTTCAAGCATATAGAGTACTTCATTTAAAAAAAAATAAGACATTTTAAAGTCAAAATATTTTAATACACTCATGGTATCTAAATTCATTTCTAGATTTTTAAAAGAAATGTCATGAAATCCATGTTAACAAGCTTTCCTGAAGGGAATTATAAATAAATGTCGGGGTTTTTTTTCATTTTAAAGGACATAACAGATATACAAAGTACTCCTGGTTGTTATCTATTGCAATGTTTGCAGCATGAGTGCATTAGTGACTCAACATCAGGTATTAAAACTCGATTCTAATGCAATCATTGTAGCAACATATCACAAAATGTGGTGGCAATTGATAGAGGCTTTATCTATAATGGATGCAATAGATTCTTCACTGAATTCAATTGAAACCTTTTCCAGTGATTTTAATATATAAAAGGTAGTCCTATCTTTCAATCTACCCTATCGAATGTCAACACTATGAGTTTTCAAATCTACCAAACCCATGGGAATTTTTCTGCCCTGACATCAGTGTGATTTTCGAGCTGCTAGGAAGAAGATCTGTGAGATCCCTAGCCAAGTGCCCAACCTAGCTCAAACGTAAGTTGTTCAGTGATCACTCTGAAATATCAGATAAGAAAAGAGTGACTTCCATCAGGAATGAGAAAAACAAGGTGGGTTTACATGTGTTAATGTTATTTAACAGCAGTTCAATATTTGGCCTCTCTTGTAGAGTTACACAGTGGTGTTTAGTTGGCTAGGGTCATATCCAGGGACAACTATCATATTCCAGGAACTAGCAGGACTTAATAGGATATTTGTTAACACCTCCCCTTTGCTAAACACACCATTTTCTCAGTGTAGCCATGATCAGTAGGAAAAAATCCTGAGAGAAACAGATCTTGTAATCCAGCAGTTTTCCTCTTGTCAACTTCCTGAGACAGCCTAAACAACTCATTTATTTCTTGCCCTTTGGTGACCCCTTAAGTCAAGTCTCCACTTAGCTAATTTCCAAAAAGCAGAAAAAAAGACATAAATATTTTCATATATCGCACCTTTTCCATGGCCCTGCATTTAATTTTGTACCCTAGATCTCCTGCAAACAGTGGTCACTGCTGTCAGGCTCCCTATAGCACTTGATCAGTTTCTGGATTTTTTCCCCTCTCTTTTCTTTATTTTTCATTTTAAAAAGCTCCGTAGCTTATCCCTACATTTGCCAGAAAAAAACCAGTGTCATGAAAAATAATATTAAACTTGTTAAAAAATAAACAGGGAA